>NC_056740.1:475880993-475948493 GCF_019279795.1 Protopterus annectens
TAATTTTGATAATTTCAGCTATCTCATTTGTTTCAGTTATTAAAATTTTACCAAAGGTTTCCGTTATATTCTCAAGACACACACAAACACACACATGTATGCGTATACACATGCAAACTCATGCACATGTATGAACACACACAAACACGCATACCTCAACAGGACAACAAACCATACCTACACACACACACACACACACACACACACACACACACACACACACACACACACACACACACACACGCACACGCACACACACACACACACACAGTAGTTGAATGCTTTCTCTTTGTGCAGATGTATGTTTATTTGATGCTATTTTGTAGTATGTGAATGAGTGAGTGCCAATGTGTGTGAATTTGTACATGTCAGGTGTTTAGGCTTGGTGTGCAGGTTGGTGTGTGTTAAAAGTTAGTGTCTGTATGTAAGGTTTTACTTGTCACTTACAGTTGAACAACAAAAATACTTCCTGATATAAACCAAGAACCACAGGAAGAAGTAATGATATCCAATGAACTTGTAAAAGACCTTTAATTCACAGACTCCTTCAGGTCACACCCCCACCAAACATACAACCTTTAAAAAAACTATTGGTAGTAAATTTAAAACCACAGAACAAAATTACATAATAATAATAATAATAATAATTTGTTGTGAATACCTAATTATTCTTGTATTTGTTATAACTTAGCTGCTCTCAGGATTAAATATCTTGCTATAGTTGGGGAATTCCAAGATGATGGATCTCCAGTAAACAACCTCTCCATGAAGCTCCTAACTACAATTATCTAACTCGCATATAAAGCCAAACCTTGACAATCAGGAAGCATCAATATCAACACCAACTACAGCCTACATCTCACCTTGATCTTCAAGAGGTGCCTCATTTTACTATTTGTGTTGAAAAGCCGTTAAATACTTCTTGGTAATCTTGAGGTACCCCTCTCCATGTGTAATCTTCAGGCCTGGAAACAATAACTGTACAGCCCTAAGCCAGAACTTGTTTCCAGCAGCCTATGTAAAATGTCTAAAGAATCAGAAAATATAGAGATGCAGACTACCAAAACAAAGCTGTCAGCAATAACTTTTCCCAAAAAAGAAATTGTTACCAAAAGACAGAAGGTAACCAAACAACAACGAGAAACAACTTAAGCTAACGCAAAGTCAAAACCCGATCCAAACATCCACATGGATGATCTTAAAGATGCCCTCCTGCCACTTCAATTAGCAGTGCAAAGCTTCTCTGAACAGTTATCTGGTTTTGGCAATACAATAAAACAGATCGTGGAATGCATGGACCACATTGAAGCTAAAACAAAAGCCAATGAATATCAGCTGGGATCATTAAAAGATAAAATAAGCACCAAAGATGCTACACTAAACGAAATCCAACAGGAACTCACTGATTTGGAAACAAGGAGCCGACGAAACAACATTCTGATAAGAGGTCTTCCTGAGAAATATGACCATAATCAGCTTATGTATGTGGCCAAACAAATATTTGAAGCCCTACTAAAGTCCGGAGAAAACGCCAATGAGATAACCATTGAGAGAGCACACCGAGCCCTATACGGAAAACAAGACTCGGACCTCCCAAGACAGGTTTATGTCAAGCTACCCTATACAGAAAACAAGACTCGGACCACCCAAGACAGGTTTATGTCAAGCTACTCAACTTTCAAGACATCCAGAGATTACTAGCTGCTGCCAAAAAGCAAAAACATAGAATTTGGAATGGTCACAAGACTACCCTTTCTCAAGATCTCCCACTAGTGATTAAAGAAAAGCACCAAAATCGCTCTCCATACTGTGCAGATCTTATTAAGCACAAAATCTAATTCCAAATGTGCTACCTTAATACTTTATTATTTTCTCACAATGAAGTAAAATATGCAGTGGACTCACCAAAAGAAGCAAAAGTTGCTTTCATTAAATGTTTTGGCAAAATCCCGGAGGCATGACTGTCCTATTTATTCAGTATTGTCTTCGTTATTCTGGATACCAGTGGTTCCCTTTACTTGCTCTTCTTTAATATGTCATAAGATCTCTCGTTAAAAGAAAAAAAAATAAAGTTGATCTTAAACAACCAGAAGTGAACCTTAAATTGAAAAAAAGGTATCTAAGAACCAATATCTCAGAACTGGTTGGGGGGTAGGAACATTATCAGCATTTACTTCCTGTGTCACTGGCATCTGCTACACCCCGAGTTTCGTCAGCTTAAAGCGCTAAAGTGCCCCTGAGAGACACTATATGGTTGATCTGAGTCAGAGAGAGATGGATCTCCATATCACATCAATCTTTCACCCTATATGAAAAGATTTAGTAATGATATCAAAGTCTTCTTTTGATTGACTGTAGATCAAACTGACTTTTATACATCTAAACCTTTAATCTCTTAACATATTTGATTCAAGTCAAGGAGAAAAACTTTAAAAATTAAACATTAATGTCTTTTGACCTTGTTAAAACTTGACTGACACTACTTTGAATTTCATCTGGCTATTTTAAGTTCTATATGGATCATAAGAGTCATAACCCATCTTGTTATGTTAGAAATTAGTTAAACCATTTGCCATCCCCATTATGCCTATCTGTGTAGTGTCCGTATATACATGCATCTTGCTACTATGTATTTCACTGATTCCTGTTATTATTATTATTGTCTTGTTTGTTATGTTTTGCCACCTGTGTCTATGAATGCGTTAGAGCCCTAAGGGGAGATTCATGATCTTATAGATTTATGAAAACATTTTTGCAACATAATAATAATAATAGTTCCAAGACCTGGATTTTAGTCATACTTAAACTACGGGTCATACTTGCATAATGCTATGCTTCAAACATAAACATGACTCAAGGTCTTGCAAGGATACATTTCCTGTCGTTGTCTCTATTCTAACTTCACACAATCCTAAAATTAAGAAAACTGGAATATATGGGATCCTTCTTAGTAAGCATAATTAAAGAAAAATAGTTCTGAACATATATTGTAAATAACTTTGGCACCATCTACATGTAGCAGTGTAGTGGATTTCTGAAGTAGGGTAAAGGGAGTCTAATCTTGGAGTAGGTAGTGTAATGTACATTAGGTTAAGTTCCACACATATGTTAAAAAAGATAATTAGAACATTTTTCTCAGGTTACAACTCTTTTTTCCTAAGATTGTTCCTACCTCTAGTTCATTCAGTAACCTTTTTGTTTCAAGCTCTTTCAAATAAGAAGGGTGGGTGGTTAGGCACAGGAATAGATTTGAAGGAGCTATGTGCTACTAAACCTAGAATCACTTTCAATCTATCAATAGATGTTGGTACTGGAGTCTTTAACAAAAGTAAATACCTTACACCGCAGCTAGTAATACAAGTTAAATCTCAGGGATGTGGATAATAAATTTGTGGAGCATGAGAGGATTGCAAGATAATAACAAGAAAAAACTGTTGATGCACCTAATTTTCAAATCCGAGACAAATGTATGCTTTCTACAAGAAACGCACATGGTTAAGGAAGATTGGAATGGAGACACAAGCCGAAAATAGGTAAAGGATATTGCAGCTGGAGTCAGTTCTAACTCTAAAGGGTAGCCATCATTATTAAAAAACATTTCAGGGACCAATCATAGAATATAAATCTAACGCAAATGGTAGATGGTGTTTCTTCATAGCCCAATCCCCCTCAAGCAATAAACCAACTGTCTTTCTAAATGTTTACAGCCCTTGTCTAAGACAACAAGATTTTATCCTTGAAGTATATAATATATTATGTAAGTTCCCAAGCCACTATTTTATAGTAGGAGGAGACTGGAATGCAGTTATCGACCCCCGGGATTGATCAAACTAGTAACCCTAATTCTCATAACCTTCAGGCATCAACCAGTTTAACTGAACTTATGTCAGACTTATGTCTAATTGATCCTATCTCCTTTGGTGACATCCTGGAAAAAAGTAATATATATACCTATTATTCTAAATGCCATAACTCCTGGTCAAGGCTAGATTTTTTCCTCATATCAGAAGCCCTGTTAGAAGGGGAAATTAAATATTCCTCTGAACCCAGTCAGATCACTCAAAAATTACATTGAAATTAGATCTAATAAACAAATCATCAAGAAGGATCAACAGATGTAACTGGTCATTGAATAGTAACCTATTACTTAAAACGGAAGTGTTTCAGGGCATAATAAACATATTTTCAGAACTTGAGGAGAACCTAGAACTGTCCAAAATTCCATATGACATTCTATGAGCAGCATGTAAGACTAAAATAAGAAGGATATTAATTCAAAAAGCCTCCTATTGTAAAAAAATGACAAAAGGAGAAAGAAATAAGCTAGTGGCTGATCTTAAGGAGTTGGAAAAGTGTTATCAGTTAAACAAAAATTCTGATGTGGAGAAATCAGTTAATGTCATGCAAAAACAATTATTTGACTTGCATCAGCAGAATTATTATTTTCAAGAACTAAGGTTCATGGACAAATATTTTGAATGGGTGCAAGTTCCATCTAAAACACTAGCCAGAATAATTGAAAATAGACAGGAAGCATCCAGAATATCATTACTTCAATACTAAGGTAAGATATTCAAATCAGATATACAAATAATAGAAATATTCCAACAGATGTATACAGATATCTATGGATTGGATATACAATAAACCCCTCTTGTAAAAACAGAGAGATTCTTCGAGAACCTCATATTCCCTAAATTAAATGAAAATCAAGTAGAGCTCCTCAATGCCCCATTCAAACAACAAGAAATAATAGATGTTATAGAAAAATTTAAATTAGGCAAAGCCCCAGGCCCAGATGGGTATACACTGGACTTCTATAAAACTTTCAATCAAAACTGTCATCTATCCTCTTAAAAGTCTGCAACTTTATTAAACTAAATGGCATAACTGATCGGTACCTAATAATTCTAAAGCTATCTTTATTCCTAAAAATAGCTTAGACAAATTCAACCCACATAATTACAGACCAATATATTTGATTAACGTGGACATTAAAATTCTATTCTCATTATTAGCTGAAAGGATTAAGAAAGTTACGCCCTTCATACTCTCTCCTGAGAAAACTGGCTTCATGTGTAACAGACATACTTGGTATAATACACTAACCCTGGACTCTATATTTCATTTAACTAAGAATGAGAAGAACCCAAGATGTGCATTAGTATTAGATGCCAGTAAAGCATTTGATAGAGTCACCTGGAACTTTTTATTTGCAGCCCTATTGCAATGAATTCTGAAGAAATCTGCTCAGGGCAGATGAAAGCGCTCAATCTGGTGGATGTTGGTGTAATAAAGCCTTAAAACGTGTTGGAACGAAGTCCTTTTTATTGGTTACTTGTCGTAGGTTTGATTTCTTTTTACCAGTAGATAGTAAAATCAACCCAAAAGCCCTCCCATTTTTGATCCCAACGAAATTATTTTTTCTCTTTTGAATTCATATGAATATATATTTATTTATTTATTTATTTATTTATTTATTTATTTATCTGTCTATTGTAATTATGTATTATACAGAAGTTAGTTTTAACACATATATATATATATATATAAAAAGCATCCTTATATGGGATTGTTATGAAGTGTTTTAGTATAGAGGTTGTGAATGGGATGATGGTGTTTTAACATGTGACCAGCTATAGTTCTTTGGCTGATGTGTATATAGGCTGCAATATGATTTGTATATAATCTAAGATCAGTAGTTTTTAGTGAGTAGTTTTATGTATATACTAAACTTTGTTACATAGAGGCTGTACATAACATGGAGCTTTTCCATCAGATCTTAATAATAGTTTTATTTAATATAAGAATAATGTATTTAATGGCTGCAAGAATAGGAAATATTTCTCTGCTTTATAAGAGTGGCATTTTGATTTGTTTCTTTTTAGAAAAGCATATAGTTAATTAGTTTTGGGCTACACTCTGCCATAACTAATTGAAGAAGTGAATAAGCATTACCATAGGTTAATTAATTCTTAATTTAAATAAGGCTTGTGGATATAAGGAATGTGTTTTTACTATTGTTCATTGAATCTGAAGAAGCGTGCCTTGTGGAAGCACGCCATTCTGTCATTTTAAATAAAGAAGATTTTATTACGTGGTGGTGCTCTCCAGTTTTTACTACATTCTTCGTTTTTTTCTCTGGGAACACCTTTGAGGGTCAGGTTTGCTGCTTTTTTCGATCTTTTGGATTTTTGCTGTGCCTATTCCTGACTCTACATGATGGATACCTCAGCCGTTGAATTAGACTACAATCCGGAGAGGAGCTATTCAAAGTGGAACAGTTTATGTGATAAAAAAGCTAATCCCCTATTGACTTTCGAACTGAGTATGGATGTGACGTCTAATGAAACAGGTACTGTCAATTTGTGGTCGGAGTTTAACTCTGCTTTTAAAGAACTTGAAAATAATTTGTACAGACAGTTTCGTTTAGTATGGCAAAGACGCCATTTAGAGGCATGTCTGCATTTCAAAATTGTTCCAAGAGGGATGAGAGTACTATGCATGCCATCCTACGGAGACTCTCATCCGGAACTTTTGAAAAACTGGCAGAAACTCAACCTAGAGCTGAGTTTCAACTATATAAAGCTTCTTATAGACTACTTTCTCCCGATAGAGAATGCTTTGATGGAGAAGAATGATAGCCTATACAAAGAAATGGTGAAAAAATTTAAAGGGGAAATGTTTAACAACAGACTTGACAACTTGTTAGGTCAAGTAAGTGCGTATGAAGAGAGACTCCAAGTAATTAAGTTACGCAAACTTCAGAGGGATTATAATGATTTCATGAATGGTCAGGTCTTTGTATGGGCGAGACAAGATCGTGACAATCCACAACAACGAACTGTAAGGGCAACATCGGACATACATAGAGATGTCTCTGTGGCTGACAGAGACATTGCCCCTTTAACTACACCTATTCCACATGATGACATCATGCCGACATTAACCGGAAGTCTTAGACAAGTCTCACAGGGATTCCAGGATACTCCACCACCCAATCAATTGGCTCTGCAGCAGCAGGTGGATCTGGGAGCGAGACCGAAGCTTCAACAGACCAACATTGAGTCTTTTTTGCCATTACCGGTGCGTGTAAGACGGAACTCAAGAGGAAGATCGGAAAGTCGCACCAGAAGGAAAAGGAAGTTCTCAGGAGAACCGCAACACAAGAGGGGACGACAGAAGGACTAAATAATTTGGTCTATAATTTATCGGACTTAACCTTGAATAATGTGGATATCTCTATGTTGAACAAAGGCCTAAGTTACATACCGGCCCAAATAAGTAAGATTTCTGATTTGCTAATAGATCTAAGAGCATTTACTCGTAAAATTGCACTGAAATTATCTTTTAAAAATGTTAAAAATGTACAAAATGTTTCAAGTCAGGGTATAGCCTCTAATACTCAATGTATGTTTGAAGGTTTTAAAAGGAAAAGCCTATATACACCAGTGTTTCATCCGTGTATTGATGCATTTATTAAACTCTGTGAAAATGATTTATATAAACATTATAGACAGTATAATAAGGGAGCATTACACTTGTTCCATAATTTATTGCAGGAAGAATGGGACTCTTTAAATCGTCTAACTGAGAATAATAATGTGGTGGTTAGACCAGTAGATAAAGGTGGGGGTTTGGTGTTACTGAACAGAAAGGATTATTGTATGTATATGGAACTTCTTCTTAAAGATAATACTACTTATAAACTGATAGATGAAGTAACTGTTCAAGGCCTGATTTTTCAGGTACATCAAGAATTGAATGAACTTTTACTATGTAGACAGATCAGTTATGATTTTTATCTTTTTTTATTGATTGAACATCCTACTATACCTTATTTAAAAGGTCTTCCAAAAATGCACAAGGGGCAGATGCCTCCTCCTATGCGTCCCATTGTGGTTGGACACAATTGGGTAACTGAAAATCTTTCCATATTTTTGGAGAAGAAATTAAGACCATTAGTATCATCAGTACCCACAATACTAAGAGATTCATATCAGTTGATTGATTACATTAAGAAATTAGATTTTGAGGTCACAGAAACACATCTCTTAGTCACATTAGACGTTAAGAGTCTATTTACTGTAATTCCGAATCTGTATGGTATGGAAGCCATTAGATCTATATTAAACAAGGAAGGCAGTTTCACTAATAATGAACAAATTTTAATTAATACACTACTGGAAATTGTTCTGACTAAGAATGTTATGATGTTTGATGAACACTTTTATATACAACAGTGGGGGGTGGCCATGGGCACCCCCTGCGCCAACACATATGCAAATCTTGTTGTATATAATTGGGAGACTACAAATCTTTTCACTCACCCTGGCTTTAAGAAGATACTCTTTTATCATAGGTTTGTAGATGATATACTTTTATTATGGGAAGGAACCATACAGGAATTAAAAAGTTTTATATCGGATTTAGAGATGACTACAGATTTCTTAAAGTTCTCAATTGAATATTCTCTCTCAGAAATTGAATTTTTGGATTTAAAAATTAAGAAGGATGGACAAGGGGGATTAGAGACATCTCTATTCAGGAAAGCATGCTGGAGAAACAATTTATTATAATATGACAGCATGCATCCGAGATTCATATTTAAAAATATAGTAAAAAGTCAATATGTAAGGGTAGATAGAATATGTCAAGATTTTTACGTTAAACATCGTGAATTTGACATACTAGAAAAGATGTTTCAAGATAGGAAATATAATCCAGATATGGTCAGAAATATTAAAGATTCATTTGTACAAGAGAAAGATATATCTGAGGGTCTAAAATACTCTAGTCATTCTAATACAGGAAGGACTTGGAACTTTTCATCTAGAAGGAATTATATAAATCCTTCTAAAATAAATTCGGACTATGTTAGATGTATTATTACATATACAAGTGATAATAAATATATAACAGAAATTATCTCGAAGAACTGGCCTATCCTGACAACAAATGAAGATATTAAACAATTGGTTGGTGTAAGACCGAATTTTGTTTATAAGAATTCTAAGAACCTGAAACGGATATTATGTGATGAAAAATTGCATAGATCATTGACACCTTATAATCCATTGAGAAATAACATAAGAGGAACCCACTCTTGTGGGAAGTGTAGTTCTTGTGAGTGGATATCTAAGGATAAGACATTCTTCCACCCTGAGCTACTATTTAACTTTGAATTTAAGTGTACAGCAAACTGTGAGGATAGTAATGTCATATACCTGGCCACCTGTGAGTCATGCCCGGCTTTTATATAGGCATGACCACAAGGAGGCTCAGGGATAGGATACAAGAACATATTTATGCCATTAAAAAAGCTGACAAAAAGAATGCGTTAGCTAAACATATTGTAGACTATCCAGAACATAAGTTTCGCTTTAGAGTTTTACAAAAGAAGAAAATGAATACTAGAAAAGGTGACAATTTCAATGACCTTGAGAACTTAGAATTAAATTGGATATTTAATTTTAGAGCTCAAAGTCCTCCAGGTTTAAATGTATATGTGAGTATTAGATCACACTTGAAAAGACGGAAGTATTAATACAATATGAAATGTTTGTCTATTGTATATGGTCCCTATCAGCTTTACTATTTAGTTTTTAGTCTTGCATTCAGTATTACACTTTATAATGTATTAAGAATTATTTCTTCTCTTTTGAATTCATATGAATATTTATTTATTTATTTATTTATTTATTTATTTATTTATTTATTTATTTATTTATCTGTCTATTGTAATTATGTATTATACAGAAGTTAGTTTTAACACATATTTATATATATATATAAAAAGCATCTTTATATGGGATTGTTATGAAGTGTTTTAGTATAGAGGTTGTGAATGGGATGATGGTGTTTTAACATGTGACCAGCTATAGTTCTTTGGCTGATGTGTATATAGGCTGCAATATGATTTGTATATAATCTAAGATCAGTAGTTTTTAGTGAGTAGTTTTATGTATATACTAAACTTTGTTACATAGAGGCTGTACATAACATGGAGCTTTTCCATCAGATCTTAATAATAGTTTTATTTAATATAAGAATAATGTATTTAATGGCTGCAAGAATAGGAAATATTTCTCTGCTTTATAAGAGTGGCATTTTGATTTGTTTCTTTTTAGAAAAGCATATAGTTAATTAGTTTTGGGCTACACCCTGCCATAACTAATTGAAGAAGTGAATAAGCATTACCATAGGTTAATTAATTCTTAATTTAAATAAGGCTTGTGGATATAAGGAATGTGTTTTTACTATTGTTCATTGAATCTGAAGAAGCGTGCCTTGTGGAAGCCTCATTCTGTCATTTTAAATAAAGAAGATTTTATTACGTGGTGGTGCTCTCCAGTCTTTACTACATTCTTTTTGTTTCAAGCTCTTTCAAATAAGAAGGGTGGGTGGTTAGGCACAGGAATAGATTTGAAGGAGCTATGTGCTACTAAACCTAGAATCACTTTCAATCTATCGATAGATGTTGATACTGGAGTCTTTAACAAAAGTAAATGCCTTACATCGCAGCTAGTAATACAAGTTAAATCTCAGGGATGTGGATAATAAATTTGTGGAACATGAGAGGATTGCAAGATAATAACAAGAAAAAACTGTTGATGCACCTAATTTTCAAATCCGAGACAAATGTATGCTTTCTACAAGAAACGCACAGGGTTAAGGAAGATTGGAATGGAGACACAAGCAGAAAATGGGTAAAGGATATTGCAGCTGGAGTCAGTTCTAACTCTAAAGGGTAGCCATCATTATTAAAAAACATTTCAGGAACCAATCATAGAATATAAATCTAATGCAAATAGTAGATGGTGTTTCTTCATAGCCCAATCCCCCTCAAGCAATAAACCAACCGTCTTTCTAAATGTTTACAGCCCTTGTCTAAGACAACAAGATTTTATCCTTGAAGTATATAATATATTATGTAAGTTCCCAAGCCACTATTTTATAGTAGGAGGAGACTGGAATGCAGTTATCAACCCCCGGGATTGATCAAACTAGTAACCCTAATTCTCATAACCTTCAGGCATCAACCAGTTTAACTGAACTTATGTCAGACTTATGTCTAATTGATCCTATCTCCTTTGGTGACATCCTGGAAAAAAGTAATATATATATATACATATTATTCTAAATGCCATAACTCCTGGTCAAGGCTAGATTTTTTTCCTCATATCAGAAGCCCTGTTAGAAGGGGAAATTAAATATTCCTCTGAACCCAGTCAGATCACTCAAAAATTACATTGAAATTAGATCTAATAAACAAATCATCAAGAAGGATCAACAGATGTAACTGGTCATTGAATAGTAACCTATTACTTAAAACGGAAGTGTTTCAGGGCATAATAAACATATTTTCAGAACTTGAGGAGAACCTAGAACTGTCCAAAATTCCATATGACATTCTATGAGCAGCATGTAAGACTAAAATAAGAAGGATATTAATTCAAAAAGCCTCCTATTGTAAAAAAATGACAAAAGGAGAAGGAAATAAGCTAGTGGCTGATCTTAAGGAGTTGGAAAAGTGTTATCAGTTAAACAAAAATTCTGATGTGGAGAAATCAATTAATGTCATGCAAAAACAATTATTTGACTTGCATCAGCAGAATTATTCTTTTCAAGAACTAAGGTTCATAGACAAATATTCTGAATGGGTGCAAGTTCCATCTAAAACACTAGCCAGGATAATTGAAAATTGACAGGAAGCATCCAGAATATCATTACTTCAATACTAAGGTAAGATATTCAAATCAGATATACAAATAATAGAAATATTCCAACAGATGTATACAGATATCTATGGATTGTATATACAATAAACCCCTCTTGTAAAAACAGAGATTCTTCAAGAACCTCATATTCCCTAAATTAAATGAAAATCAAGTAGAGCTCCTCAATGCCCCATTCAAACAACAAGAAATAATAGATGTTATAGAAAAATTTAAATTAGGCAAAGCCCCAGGCCCAGATGGGTATACACTGGACTTCTATAAAACTTTCAATCAAAACTGTCATCTATCCTCTTAAAAGTCTGCAACTTTATTAAACTAAATGGCATAACTGATCGGTACCTAATAATTCTAAAGCTATCTTTATTCCTAAAAATAGCTTAGACAAATTCAACCCACATAATTACAGACCAATATATTTGATTAACGTGGACATTAAAATTCTATTCTCATTATTAGCTGAAAGGATTAAGAAAGTTACGCCCTTCATACTCTCTCCTGAGAAAACTGGCTTCATGTGTAACAGACATACTTGGTATAATACACTAACCCTGGACTCTATATTTCATTTAACTAAGAATGAGAAGAACCCAAGATGTGCATTAGTATTAGATGCCAGTAAAGCATTTGATAGAGTCACCTGGAACTTTTTATTTGCAGCCCTATTGCAATGAATTCTGAAGAAATCTGCTCAGGGCAGATGAAAGCGCTCAATCTGGTGGATGTTGGTGTAATAAAGCCTTAAAACGTGTTGGAACGAAGTCCTTTTTATTGGTTACTTGTCGTAGGTTTGATTTCTTTTTACCAGTAGATAGTAAAATCAACCCAAAAGCCCTCCCATTTTTGATCCCAACGAGCCTCAAGAAACTTAACATGAATAATATCCTGAAGCAAAGACTTAAAACCTTCCAAGATCTCATGAAACCCCTTAAACTGGACAAGACCCTGTGTTTCCTCCAACCTAGTCATATGAACCCCAACATCAAAATTAAGAATAAACAGCTGAACCTCATAGATTATCCTCTAATTAAGGACTGTGCAGTGTGGGACATTTATAAACACAGGGATAAAACTTTACAAGAACTACGAAGAGCTCTAAATTTTGGAAACAAATATACCATTATCCTACATCAAATCTGAGAGCTTATTATCAGTACTGACCATAACATCCCCTATCATTGAGAGAGATCTGGCTAGTTTAATGGATATCATTGAGAATCTATCTAGTAAAACAATATGCTATCAAATAGCTACAAACTGGTCAATGCCATTAAATGTGAAACAGTTCTGTTATTTTCTAAATACTGGGACCAACAGGGAAGTATAGTAACTGTAGATCAAAGCTCAAAGCAATTTAATCCACTTTTAGAGTCTTCCCTTTCATAAAACTTGTCTACACGAAACTAATGATTAATAATAACACTTACTGTAGTCCATCTATTTTAAATAAGTTCAATCCCAAAATGTCCCCTTCCTGCCCATGCTGTTCCACTCCCCAAGCTGACCTCTCCTGCCCATGCTGTTCCACTCCCCAAGCTGACCTCTTACATGTCTTATGGTTTTACAAAATACACACAAGCTTTGCTGCTCTCTGAAGGTGTGTTTAGAAAAAATGGGGAATCATAAATCAACTCTCTTGGGAACTAACAATTCTCCATATTACAGACCTAAAGCTTTCAAAGCTAAATTACCATGTCCTAATTCCTGGAATGGATTCAGGAATGTGGCAACTAAATATTTATCCTCTCAAAAACTCATCATTAGAAATATAAATAAACAAGCTTACTATTCTGGAATCTAATGTTTGAGCGCATTCTAGGAGATTAGACCTAAGGCAGGAATAGGTTCATATGCTGAATGTTGAGTTAACAGAGCTGGCAATTATTCACAGCATTTTTCTGTTAATCACTTCTTTGTGTCCTTCGCTATTCCACTTTTTATTCATTATCCTACATTTCTGTTCTCTGTAAAAAGGTTAAAATGGTTGTGTTTGTATTTATTTGACTCATTTTACCTGTTTATTTGAGTAGCATTGTTTGTATTTAGTGTATTTAGTTACTATGGGAGGGGGGTTGTTTTTTAGAAGTTATATGGGAACTACACCTGCAATTCTATTGTTTTTTTTTTTCTTCTAATGTCAGTTTGCATCTTGTTTGTTTGTTCCCGCAGCAGAAAATAATAAAAATTCTACTGGAAAAAAATATCTTGGTAAAGTTATTTTGTCATTAATTTACAGGGGAATATCTGTCTAAAATTCAAGTTGTCATTGAAATTCTATATTTTTCAAACTGGTTTCCCATATGCCAATTCTTAAAGTCTTATCAACATCATAAAAAGAAATTTTTAAAAATGTACAGTTTCCTACATACTTATTCATAAATTCATTTACGTAAGGCAAAACTAAGTTAACTTTCTCTCTGGCTCTAAGTGTATGTGCAGTGATCATAAGTACTGAAAACTGGTGATGTAGAGTTTAAATCCAGTTGAAAAATATTGTTATAGAGCAGGTCAGAATACCATTTGTCTCCACATTTTGCTGAGGAATGTCACAGTAAATGCACTTCATTATCATAACAGTTTATTGCAAGATGTGTCATTACTGGTTGCTATAGAAGCCAAATATAATGTGTGTAAATGATGTAAAGCAGAACACTGATGATATTGAATGTAGAATGCACACTCATGGGTGCAATGTGCACAATATCTTTGCTGTAATTATTGAGTTCTCATGTATCATAAATATGAGTTTATGGCAGTATGTGCTATGAAGTTTGTATGAAACCTAACCCACTATGTCCTACTCAAGTCATGCAACTGCATGCATCTGAGATGTATTTACAAACACAAGCAATGCCTTTCACATAAAAATGCAGTCCCATGACTAAGTAAAGATGCAGCCATATGGCATCTCTTCATTATTTCTACATTCAGTCTTACATTACTGCACCTCTAATTATTTTCTTAACAAGTCAGTTCTCCTGTAGCCATGATAGCTAAGGTGGAGAGTTCAACATTTTATCTTCTTCTTCTTTTTTTTTTTTTTTGCTCTCTCTCTCTCTCTCTCTCTTGGGTTCAATTCCCAGGTGGTACTATTCAGTCTTACCAATGTCTAACTCCAAACATGCCAATATGTCAGAATTCACATCATTTTTCTCCAAACAGCAATGATCATAACATCATAACCCTCACCCTCTTACCACAAGAAATCTAGACAAAGTCAAAAAGTGTTGGGGATACAAAGGCACACAAATAGGGACAGATTTCAAATATTGATTTGAAGTCTGAAACTTAAATGTATGTCATTATTTAGTGACTTTCAGTCCTCAGTGATTTGCCAGAAAGTCACACATTTTAAGAGGAAAACACCAAAAATATAAAGCAAAAATCAAGACAATTGAGAGGTAACAATGTTCAAAGCTAGCCCATAATAATAAGGCACACTCTGTCACAAAGGAAGTAAGAAATATCCAAGCAGACAAACGTGGTGCACAGTTTACTCCACCCACAGTTATAGCCATTCCACAATTTCCACAATCCAAGCCACTCCTTTAATAACTATGGAACAAGTTCTCTCAGCCATCTCAAAAGCTAAGAACACCTTATCCATGGACCCTGATAATATACCAGGTTGCCTGATTTTAAGTGACAAATATGACCCCCCCCCTACTTAACTTTTTTAATCTAAGTCTCTCCACTGGTTGCACTCCTGAAACCTGCAAAACAGTTATTGTAATACCATTGCACAAGGGTGGGCCTATCCATGACCCTCATAAGTATAGATCAATTAGTCACACTAGCCTCATACGTAAAACTATGAAAAATATTATAGTGCTCTTGTCTTTATTGTGCCATCTTTCCAATATTTTTTGGTGGATTCAAAGGAGATGTGTATATATATATATATATATATATATATATATATATATATATATATGAAAAATATTATCTTAGACCTCATTCATTTGGATTTAGACAATCTACCATTAGCATTTAATGTTGTGCAAAGTAGGTTCTGCCTCTTTAGCTCCACTAATTTCTTTTAAAAAGTAACTGAGCTGTGCATACAGCATATCTGGATCAGGCCAAGGTTTTTGACACTATTCCACATTCAGGCATTTTTAGCAGACTACACATTTGAATACAAATCCTCATGCTGTGTGATCCTAGCTGATTATCTGACAACACCCATGCGGTTAGAGTTACAAGTGTCAATTCTGAAAGCAAATGGTTACCAGTGGTGTACCACAGGATTAGTGCTGGATCATCAGTATCTTTTTCTCTGACCTTCATGGTAACAATCCTGGCCTATGATCATCTACATTTGCAAGGGCATTGCTATTTGATATTCCACAGACACACAATTGCTTCATCATGAATTAGACCATGTTAACAATTGGTGTAAGGACAATGGTCTCAAATTAAATGTGAAAAACATGAAGCATCATTCATTTTGGTAAACAAAACATTTTCACATAGTATATAGACAAAATACCCCTCTAATCTAACACTGTTGTAAGGGACCTAGGAGTTCCCTTGCCATTTGGCCATCTTTTCTTTGCAGTAGTTGGGAAAGTCTTCTGTCTCATCCAATTTCCAAAGCCATCTCAACTAGATGCAAAGAGGTCTTAATTCCCTTTTATTTATTTATTTATTTATTTATTTTTATTTTACATTTGTTTACCGGGATAGTTTGACTGGATACATGTCCATTTTCAGGGGACGCCCGGGGAGAAAAGCTCCAAAAAGACATTTAACAAACTGCTACATGTTTACAGTTTAAAACACAAAATAAAACATAAATAAAAAGATTTTTACACAGATGTAAACAAACACAAAAACAGATGCACAAACAAATTATTACATTTTTACTCAGATGGAAAATTCTAGACAGTGTTTTTAAGAATGATAGGGTATTGAATGCCTAGAAGGCTAACCTGGTAGTAAATTCAAGGAGATCATAGGATTTATAAGTTAAGAAACAATAAAGTGTAGGCAGAAGTCCTCCATGTGCACGTGAGTGATTATTAGAGTTAGTCTGGATTAAGACAAGGACATAGCCATCATTTTTTAAAGTACTGAATCAGGCTTTTTTTTAATTGAGTTAGAGAGAGTTCAGATGCAAGATTAGCAGGAAGATAATTCCAAGTTTTGCCAACAGAGTTAGCAAATAGAGATTTACTAGCTGTGGTGTTGGATTTGAGAGTTTGAACTAGTAGTCTTTCAGATGAATGGAGTCCGCTAAGGTTACTGTAGGGGTGATGAGGTTTTTAAGTATGGGTGTATTATCTGGTTGGTACACGGTCTTGTGTGCAACTATTAGTTGGTTAGCCTGAAGTAGGTTAGGCAGTTCAAGCCATCCTAGTAGACTTAGGTTATAACAGTGATGAGTTCTGTAGGCTGCATTGGTAGTAAATCTAGCAATGTGATTGTAGCTGCTAGAAAGTTTATTAAGGTCAGTTTTGCTAAGGTTTGTAAATAGAGGGGAAGCATAGAGGAGGGTGGAGAATAGATGTGTAAGAGCAATTACAGTTATGGCTAATGGCGTTAGGAAGGGCCTGATCCTATATAGTGAGCCAAGTTTTTTATTAACTGTTTTAATAGTTTTATTGATATGCAGATCAAACTTAAGGTTATCTATTATAACTCCTAACAGTTTGGTTGAGGAATCTGGGGAAATAATGGTGCCTTGTTGGATTTTAATGTAAAGGTTATAGGGGCAGACCTGTGAGTGGGGGAGAAAAGCAGCAGTTTGTTTTTATTAGGATTTAACATAAGACAACAGTTAAGGAGCCAATTTTCAACTGTGTTAAAAGTATTTTGGGATAGAATCTGCAATTCTGTAGGTGAAGTGTCAGAGCATACTAAAGTGGAGTCATCCGTATATTGAATGCCTGTTGCATTTGGGATGACCTTATACAAATCATTGATGAAAATGGAAAATAATAGTGGACCTAGTATGGAGCCTAGGGGTACTCCAAGGGTGATGGGTAAAAGGGTGGATAGTTTGCTCTGCCATAGGACAGCCTGTTGTCTACCACTGAGATATGATTGAAACCATTGGATGGCCTAGTCCTCTAGGGAGATGGATTTCAAAGTATTTGTGAGTATTTGATTGTTTACCATATCAAAGGCTTTTGAAAGATCTTTATCTTGTATCTCATCAGATATGTTATTGAATATAATGCACCTTTAGGCATGTATTTGTCTTAACATATCACTCATCTTGAGAAACCTCAGAGATTCATAACTAAAAAGATAACTGGCCTCAAGAATTTTAGTTATCAAGACAGGCTGGTAGCCCCCACTCTGTATTTAGTCACTTACAGACTCCTCCGTGGAGATCTCTGAATAGCTTTCCAAGACATGAAAGATCCAGCCAATTTATCCTCCTGTTCCTTCACACAGCAAATGGTACATCAAATGCCAAGTTAAAGGAACTAAACCAACAACAAATAAATATGACAGATTTACATGATAAATTCTTATCCCAATGTATCCCTTATCTCTACATGTCAAGCAAAGTAACACCTTTGCCACCTTCAAGGTAAACCTAGATAATTCAAAGAGCAATCACAAATGTTTAGGCAATGTATGTTCTGTTACCCTCTTTGAGGTAGGAGGGGACTTTTGAATATGGGTTATTGGCTGGGTTTGCAAAGGTCTGCAGATTGATTACTTAGTACATACCTATGAACCAATACCCTATACCTTGGCTATTTCCACCTCACTAAACACCCCAAATAATTAGTCCACTAAGGGGCCACTTACATGTATATGATTTCCTTTTATACTTCCTGCTGCTATATCTGTGTAACATAGTTTTACTAATATCTAACAGGTTAAACCAACATATATTCCATTACCCCTGTCCAGATCTGACTACTTAATATACTCTGCCCTATTCTTAAATTCAACATTAAACTTATTTTAATTAAATAACCAGATATCAGTGACACATCTTATTTTTTTCTCCAAATAAATGAGATATTTTAATGTCAGGCATGGTAAAGTGAATAGAAATCAGATGGAACCATTTTATTTTTTTTCCAAATAATGAGACCCAGATTTAATATTAGGTATGGTAAATTGGATAGTTTCATGTTCTGAGCATACCATAAGCTGAAGACAGTCAGTGCTGGTTAGCATGCCTACATTATTTGTCTAAACTAGATGTAAGACATTTAAACTCTGGGTGGAAAGGAGATCAGATGTGTAAAACGAGTGGTACTGATATAATCTGGGAATTCTGTCTCATAGGGTCATAGGTCAGTGCTAGGCTAGCTGCCCTTGCAGGCCATTTAAATCCAGCAAATTTCCCCTTTTGTACTTGAAATAACCCATCCCATTTAGTTATAGATTAACCTTATCCATCCCATGGTTGGCAATTATATATTATGCACCCCAAAGATAATACCTGACATCATACCATAAATAATGTTAGGAGACTCATGCATGGGATAAAGCATTTAGCAGCTGCAGCTGTTCATTAGTAGTACAGGGGGCAGTCCTGGGGTAAAGTTTCTGTTTCCCATCCATAGATCTAAGTTGCATTTGAAAATAGATAAGGATGAACTTTGTTTTGCTTTTTTGTGGAGGGGAGACTGTTTCATAGCAGGAGTACCCTCTGTGAAATATACCTGTCCCTCCAAACTGTTGTGTTACTGCTGCAGAAGAAGTTTAAATCTGTAGACCAAGTATTTCTGATGCCATTTGGCTCGCTGATGTACAGTGTATGTCAGACACAAGTCACCTCTTAGCAATCTGTAGGATACAAGTATAGTTACAGGGCTTTGAGTCAGTCCATGTAGGACATGTTCTTTAGACCTTGTATCCTTTTAGTAAGATATCTTTGTTGGCATTCCAGCTGTTGCATATGTCTGGACAGATGCATGCCAAAGACAGCATTATATTCAATGTCTGGCAATCCCTTTGTTTATAAACTGTGCAATATAGGACTTTCTTACAAAAAGAGACACACTGGTCAAAAATTAGGTCACTGTTCACATAAGTTCCCAAATCGAAAACAACAAGGTCAAATCTTAGAGGTCTCACAGTATGAATCATTAGAAGGGGTACCTCAATATATGCATAAATAGTTAAAGTCACCTACAATTACTGTCCACCACTAGAAGAGGAAGAGCGGTGATATTCATACTTACTATAGTTCAGAAAAATAGCTCAAGAAGCATCCTGTGTTTCATTTATCACTATGATCTTGTATTTGGTTAAATAAATTGATATCTTAAACTCATCTTCCTTTTTTGTGCTGACTGTATGCATTTGTATAAGATGAGCTTATGTTCTCTCCCAAGCAGACCCCCCACTCTCATAAGATACTTAGCCTGCCAGCCTGTTTTGACTAGAGAATTATATTTTTCTTTGCCCTTCCCATACTCCTCAGCCTAGACTCACCTCTGTTGTTCCTGTAGTCCCTCTAAGCTTCCTTGTTCCACCTGCAGCTGGCTGATTGGTTTTCACCAGCCACCTTCTCACCAGCTTTACCTCCTCAGTTTGCCCTCTGGGCTCACACCGCTCCCCTACCCTGCCCCCAATTTCTACCCGCCCCCACTACTCCTACTTTTATTTCAACCTCTAACCCCTCCCCCTCCCATCCAACCAATCATCCCATACTTTACCCCCTCCCCTTTGTATCGCTGCCTTCCAATTACAACCACTCCAACTCCACCCTTCAAAATCTCTATTCAAATCTAAATCCACTCCTGCTACACACATATACAATCTGCCTAATTCCCTGTATACTGCTAATATACACATATAACCCTCTACCATCCCATCTCTTCTACCACAAACCCTTCTCATCCCATCCATCAGCATATTATTCTTACTCCCTTTATACCACGCCACCTCCTACTGCTATAACCAACTCCCCCCTCCTTCCTGTCCTGCACCCCTATTCCCAACCTCCATCCTCATCCCACTAAAACGCACTTCCACACCATATCTGCATCTTTAGTTCAGCCCAACCTACTCTACTACTTCAGAATAAAAATGTTATCCCATCAATAAAATATCATGTACCTAAACTAATACTTCTCTCTCCACACCAATTAAAGACCAAATTAAAACTACTACTACCTTTCTTTGACTACCTCTGCTTAGCAGGGGACATATACCCAAACCCTGGACCAAATACTTCCTCTAATCCCAATCTCCCTGTCAGAAGCAATACAACCAACCATAAATACTTCAAACTTTTCACCATCAATGCCCAGAGTCTAAGAAATTAAGTGGCCCACTTTCATGCGTGGCTAAACCACAACCTACCTGACATTGTAGCCATTTCAGAAATTTGGCTAAAACCCCATATCTCCAATTCTGAAATCCTTCCCCCTGGATTCCAAGCCCTCAGACAAGACTGCTTGAATAGAAAAGGTGGTGGGGTAGCCTTAATCGACTCTAACCTACTATCCATCACTCCCTACCCTAATCCTATTCCTCCATTCAATAATGCAGAACTAGTAATAGGCCTTACTAAAAATGAATAATCATAAAAGCATTTATATCATGGCCTTTTACATCCCCATGGTAATAATACCACAACACTTAAAGAAATTCTCCTATTGACCTCAACCAGTATTAAGCTAGACACCTTCATACTAGGCAATGTAAACATAGATTGGAATAAAGTCAATAACTCTAATCCCACCATATCCATCAGTCTATTCAACATTATCCAACTAACTAACTCCATTACTAGACCCAACAAAACAAATCCCCCCAGGTACCACACTAGACTGGATCCTAGACACAACCTAATAAAATCTCAAACTCAGGCATCCTACCTGACTCTATAGGGGACCACCTGCCAGCATTCATCCACCAAGCAACCCACTCCTCTCCTCACCTACACCAGTATATTCACACACGTAACCTTACAAATTTCAACCCCACAACTTTCTCTAACTCCCTAAAACAAACAAACTGGAACTCTTTAAAAACTCTTCTTCTAGACAATACCATAGAATTTTTCAACTCAACCTTCTTAACTGCCCTTAACTCCCTAGCTCCTCCAAGAACAAAAAGAATAAAAACCAATATGCCCCATGGCTAACCAAAGACACTAAAAGACTCATGCAACATACCGCCCCACAGCTAACCAAAGACACTAAAAGACTCATGCAACAAAGAGATAAATCCTGGAAACTATACCATCAAAACAAGCAGCCAGAAACCCTTCTTAAATATAAACAACTCTGCAACCTTGCTAAAAAACAAATTATCAGAGACAAAAAATCCTACTATATCAAACTCCAGTCTAACCACGCAAAACCCCCAAACAATTCTGGAATTCCATTAACTCATTTCTCAACCCAGGTACCAAAAACAATCCTTGCCCTGACACCAGCATATCCGATCCTGAAATAGCCTCTCTATTCCACTCCTTCTTTACCAACTCCATAGCAGAACTGACCAAGACTTTCCCAAACAACAACCCTTCCCCTCAACTCATCCCATCTTCCCCAGCCCCTACACTTCTCACTACCCCAATCCTCCTCCCATATTTTAACTTACACCCATCTCAACCTCCTACATAAAAAATACTCTCTAAACTAAAACCATGCTCCAATGCCCCTGACAATATCCCATCCCTCTTCCTAAACATCCCCGCAGATGGAATCGCTCTCCCAATTAGCATCCTGATCAATAGATCCATACAGGAATCTTATGTGCCAAAACTGTGGCGCGCAGCCTTTATTCTTCTTCTTCATAAAAGAGGCAAAAACAATATTATCTCTAAGTACCGCCCCATAGCTGTCCTCTTCCCAATCAAAAAACTTCTGGAAAAATGCATCCACCTTCAGCTTATTTCCTAACCAAATACCAACTAATCACTCCACGCCAACATGGCTTCTGACCTGGCCATAGTACTATCACTGCTCTTCTCTTCTTCTTAGACACAATAAACCTTGTCCGCGACTCTGGAAACATAGTATCAACAGTTCTACTAGATCTGTCCAAGGCTTTCGACACCGTCTCCCACACCCATCTCCTGAACCATCTTTCTAACCTTAATCTCTCTCAGAATACCCTATCCTGATTCTCAAGTTACCTCTCTGACAGATCTCAAGCTGTGAAATGGGGAAAGGTACCTCAACCTTCCTTCCTACCCCCATTGGGGTACCCGAGGGATCCATACTCGGTCCAGTGCTATTCAATATCTTTATCAATGATTTTCACACAGCCATACCCAACACCAAAATCATACAATATGCAGATGATTCAACTTTAGTCTGTTCCACCTCTAACCTCCCTGAGCTCCAAACAATGAGTCAAACTGCCTTCTCTACCACTGAGAACTGGATGCTTCAAAACCCCCTCTCTCTAAATGCCAACAAATCCAAACTACTACTGTTCTCTCCTTCGAACGCCTCCCCTCTTGATAAAAACTCATTCCGAATTATTAGCCATAACAACTCTACTATAGAGGTTGTTCCCTTCGCTAAACTACTCGTGGTAACTATTGATGAACACCTAAAATTTGGTACTCACATCCAGCAAAATAAAAAACATATAAAACTTGGCATGCTATACAGAAACATCCACTTTCTCTCTCCTTCCACAAGACAAACTCTTGCCACTACCTATCTACTCCCCTCACTAATGTACGGTGCTCCTTTACTAACAAACATATCTTCCTCTCTCTCCTCCAAACTGGAAGTCTGTTATAATAAAATTTCTAAATTTGCCACCAAAGCCAAATACTCCTCCCATCATTGCGCTGCCCTTCATTTGTTAAATTGGCTTGAACTCACCAACCATCTAGACTACCACCAAATTACTACAGCCCACAGACTAATATTTCAACCTTCTAAATGCCCTACACTAACTAACATCCTCCAACCATACACCCCACAGAGAACTCTACGATCCACTCACCAAGACCTAATCACTGTCCGCAAACCCAGTCGTCCTGCTGGTCAGCTTCTGCTATCCTTTTCCTTGGCTACAAAATGTAATTCTCTTCCTTCCTCGCTAAGGACTTGTGAAAACATTGAAAAGTTTAAAACTCAGCTACACTCCTACCTTTCCTCTAACAGGAAATTCAACTGCACTCTCCCCACCTAGCCTACTAATCACCCTACTCCATCCTGAATGACTAAACTCCTGACTAACTCTGAATGCAAGCTAATCTAACTTAAATGTACATATTGTAAACAGCACGTTTAACCTTTTCTCTCAACTTCACCTAAATCATTACTCTCTCTTTTAATGAAGTCACTACTACCCTCTTAAATATTTAAATGTTATGTAACCAAAGAATTATTCCGGTTCTCTAACATGAAATGTAATTGTAATTGAAAATGTGTTTACTTTACTATGATTGCATCTGTAACTTAATTATGTAATGCGGAGCTTTTCTCTATGGGTCTCCACTGAAAATGGGCTCCCTGAGACCAGTGGACCTCCCTGGTCATCAAACTGGAAATAAATAAATGAGTTCTAATCGCTGATCAACTTCCATTTATACTGCCTTTTTTGTGCCTCGCCAGTCTTTTAACAGTGACATAAATCTTTCAGGAAATATTCAGTCATTCTTATAACGCAAATAAAAATGGTTTCTGGAAAAGAAAGATGGACACTGAGCTGCCCCTTCCCAATGAGAAACAACCTGAATCCACTTTGAGCAGCCAGTTCTTTAAATACCTGGCTTTTGTATACTGATAATCCAACATTTTTAGAGAGAGAGAGCATTTCACTAAATATAATTTTAGCTCTCATATCTAAACAAGTGTTTTCAACATTTTCAGCTGCTCTAATATATGACCTAGGGACACAGTATTTAAATCAATATCATCTCATGTTAACTTTATCAATGTGGAATCACCTGCTAATGGTACCCCCCAGTGTTCCTTTTGATATTCTCACCAATGAAGTTTGATGAAATATAGGATCTGCCAAAAATATGGAAGTTGAGTATTACCACCCAAAGCCCCTCCACCATGTTTCCTTTTCCTGACACACCTGATTCATCATCATCCTTAAAATGAGGACTTTGAGAGCAATGAACAAAAGATAAAATATACACATTTATATCAGTAGTAGGGATGCAGTACTCACCTCATAGACACAGGGTTTGATTCTGAGGTCAGGTTATTGTCTTGGCTTAAAATGGCCCTTGAACCTATTAACCTATGAACCAGTGAGAACTGCAGTTGTAAATATAATATAAGTTTGATTTGCCAAGTCTGCGTATAGTCTGTGGGTTTTAGCAACATAAGCCTTAGCTGTTAAACTGTTTGGCTGTGTATCAGCTGTCTAACAAACATAATCATTATACATAATTATAGCTAATTTACTTCCTTTTTCTCTGCTTAGATAGCTGAAATCTGTTTGCATGGATATGTCCATTATATTAGGAATACTACAACATGAAACACAAATACCTTTAACCACCTTTCTAAGACACTGACTCTATCACAATAGTTTCTCCACATATCTCGACTAACTGCATAAATTCATGACATCATTAACAAATTCATCCCATTATTTTTGAACAGGAAAACATTACTGTTTACAAAAGTAGCAATAAAATGCATGACTATGCAAATATGTCTGTATTTAATTTAGTAACTGTAGACTAAATCTGTGCTAAAATATTCATATGATACTAGTAATAATTTTGATCACTGAAATAAAGCCCAAAATTTACAAGACAAAAATAAAGCTGTAGAGGCCACAGTTCTTAAGACTACAGTAATGTTACAGAAGCTACTGCCCACAAAACCTCCTGCTCATAAGACATCAATAAAGCTACAAGGGCTACTGCTTAATACAAAATAATTATAACACTACAAGCACTACTGCTCAATAAAGCAGCAAATTGTATACTAGGTGAGAGACAGAATAGTTTAATTGAAAAAGCACCAGATACAAATAAGTTATGCAGGAACATCAGTAGAGGGGAAACAAGTTAATTAAAATGTGGAAACTCTGGTTGTGGTAACAGGATATTACAGTTGTCCCTTTAATAAAATAAAAAGACAAGAAAAAATACATTTAAAAAACTCAGTTAAAAGCTGATGAATGTTATAGTCACTTCTATACTCTGTGTACCAAATTAAACAAAACAGTACCATGCGCTGAGACACTTATAGTTAAAGCCTGAGGCTGGGCATGACAACCCCACCACCACCAATGATGGTTAAAGAGGAAGAGAAAAAGTGATTACAGCAGAAGTAAAGTCTTAGGGTACTATAGGTTTTCCATTGCTAAAATAAAATAACCAAATTTTCCCCATAAAGCCCCATATAAAACAATAAGGTCCAATAAACACTTCAACCCTGAACTATTCCAAAATGAACTAGGTGCATGCAATTGGTCCCCCTTAAAAGCCTCCCACTTGAAGAGGCTGTTAAATACTTTAACACTAAATTCTTAACCATCCTCGACCAGCATGCTCCAAAACGAACTCTATGAATTAGGTCTAAGCCAGCCCCTTGGCTCTCCACAGGCACCAACATAAAATGTTACTCAGAAACAAAGCCTGGAACACATGGAGAACCACCAAAAATTATTTAGATCATCTGACATTTAAACAGCTGAGAAATGTCACAAATAAAGCTTTAATCTCTGATAAATAAACATTTTTATAAAGAAATGCAACAAAAACACCAGAATAATCCACAAAAGTTCTGGGCAAGCATCAATAGATTGCTTCACCCAGGTCAAACCACAACACCAAGCCCACTAGGTAGTACACAGGAAAACCCCAAGCAAGCTGCAAATGCCTTTAACACCTTCTTTACAGAAGCCATTCAATCTCTAGCGAACCAACTATCTCCTGATAGCTCTACCCTTCCTACCTCCTATTCTAGCTGTCCCCCTACATTTCAAATACAACCCATCCCAACACACTATATTTGCAAACTCATACATAAACTAAAACCTTGCACTCCATCAGCTGACCAACTACCTGCAGAATACCTGCAGAAAGCAGCTAAAGCAATAGCCTATCCTATAACCATCCTTATCAACAGAACCATTAGTGAGGGAACAATTCCAGAAATCTTGAAAATCTCACACATTATCCCCCTACACAAAGGTGGGAGCTCTAATGAACTCTCTAGCTATCGATCTATAGCCCTAATTTCCCCCTTAGCAAAAATAATAGAAAAATGCATGCATAATCAACCTCTCTACCATCTAACTCAAAATAACCTGCTTGCTGAGTGCCAACATGGCTTTAGGCCATTCCATAGTACTACAACTGCCCTCCTATCCTTCTCTACAGTACTACAACCGCCCTCCTATCCTTCTGTACAGTACTACAACCGCCCTCCTATCCTTTTCTACAGTACTACAACTGCCCTCCTATCCTTCTCCATAGTACTACAACCGCCCTCCTATCCTTCTCTACAGTACTACAACCGCCCTCCTATCCTTCTCTACAGTACTACAACAGCCCTCCTATCCTTTTCTACAGTACTACAACTGCCCTCCTATCCTTCTCCACAGTACTACAACCGCCCTCCTATCCTTCTCTACAGTACTACAACCGCCCTCCTATCCTTCTCCACAGTACTACAACCGCCCTCCTATCCTTCTCCATAGTACTACAACTGCCCTCCTATCCTTCTCTACAGTACTGCAACCGCCCTCCCATCCTTCTCTACAGTACTACAACCGCCCTCCTATCCTTCTCTACAGTACTACAACCACCCTCCTATCCTTCTCTACAGTACTACAACCGCCCTCCTATCCTTCTCTACAGTACTACAACTGCCCTCCTATCCTTCTCTACAGTACTACAACCACCCTCCTATCCTTCTCTACAGTACTACAACCACCCTCCTGTCTTTCTCCACAGTACTACAACCGCCCTCCTATCCTTCTCTACAGTACTACAACCGCCCTCCTATCCTTCTCTACAGTACTACAACCACCCCCCTGTCCTTCTCCACAGTACTACAACTGCCCTCCTATCCTTCTCTACAGTACTACAACCGCCCTCCTATCCTTCTCTACAGTACTACAACTACCCTCCTATCCTTCGCTACAGTACTACAACCGCCCTCCTATCCTTCTCTACAGTACTACAACCGCCATCCTATCCTTCTCTACTGTACTACAACCGCCCGCCTATCCTTCTCCACAGTACTACAACCGTCCTCCTATCCTTCTCTACAGTACTACAACCACCCTCATATCCTTCTCTACAGTACTACAACCGCCCTCCTATCCTTCTCTACAGTACTACAACCGCCCTCCTATCCTTCTCTACAGTACTACAACCGCCCTCCTATCCTTTTCTACAGTACTACAACCGCCCTCCTATCCTTCTCTACAATACTACAACCGCCCTCCTATCCTTCTCCATAGTACTACAACCGCCCTCCTATCCTTCTCTACAGTACTACAACTGCCCTCCTATCCTTCTCCACAGTACTACAACTGCCCTCCTATCCTTCTCCACAGTACTACAACCGCCCCCCCTATCCTTCTCCATAGTACTACAACTGCCCTCCTATCCTTCTCTACAGTACTACAACTGCCCTCCTATCCTTCACTACAGTACTACAACTGCCCTCCTATCCTTCTCCACAGTACTACAACCGCCCTCCTATCCTTCTCCACAGTACTACAACTGCCCTCCTATCCTTCTCTACAGTACTACAACTGCCCTCCTATCCTTCTCTACAGTACTACAACCACCCTCCTGTCCTCCTCCACAGTACTACAACCGCCCTCCTATCCTTCTCTACAGTACTACAACCGCCCTCCTATCCTTCTCTACAGTACTACAACCGCCCTCCCATCCTTCTCTACAGTACTACAACCGCCCTCCTATCCTTCTCTACAGTACTACAACCGCCCTCCCATCCTTCTCTACAGTACTACAACCGCCCTCCTATCCCTCTCTACAGTACTACAACCGCCCTCCTATCCTTCTCTACAGTACTACAACCGCCCTCCTATCCTTCTCTACAGTACTACAACCGCCCTCCCATCCTTCTCTACAGTACTACAACCACCCTCCTATCTTTCTCTACAGTACTACAACTGCCCTCCCATCCTTCTCTACAGTACTACAACCGCCCTCCCATCCTTCTCTACAGTACTACAACCACCCTCCTATCCTTCTCTACAGTACTACAACTGCCCTCCTATCCTTCTCTACAGTACTACAACCGCCCTCCTATCCTTCTCTACAGTACTACAACCGCCCTCCTATCCTTCTCTACAGTACTACAACCGTCCTCCTATCCTTCTCTACAGTACTACAACCACCCTCCTGTCCTTCTCCACAGTACTACAAGCGCCCTCCTATCCTTCTCCACAGTACTACAACCACCCTCTTATCCTTCTCTACAGTACTACAACCGCCCTCCTATCCTTCTCTACAGTACTGCAACTGCCCTCCCATCCTTCCCTACAGTACTACAACTGCCCTCCTATCCTTCTGTACAGTACTACAACTGCCCTACTATCCTTCTCTACAGTACTACAACCACCCTCCTGTCCTTCTCCACAGTACTACAACCACCCACCTATCCTTCTCTACAGTACTACAACCACCCTCCTATCCTTCTCTACAGTACTACAACCACCCCTATCCTTCTCTACAGTACTACAACCACCCTCCTATCCTTCTCTACAGTACTACAACCGCCCTCCTATCCTTCTCTACAGTACTACAACCGCCCTGCCATCCTTCTGTACAGTACTACAACCGCCCTCCTATCCTTCTCCACAGTACTACAGCCGCCCTTCTATCCTTCTCTACAGTACTACAACCGCCCTCCTATCCTTCTCTACAGTACTGCAACCGCCCTCCTATCCTTCTCCACAGTACTACAACCGCCCTCCTATCCTTCTCTACAGTACTACAACCGCCCTCCTATCCTTCTCTACAGTACTACAAACGCCCTCCTATCCTTCTCTACAGTACTACAACCGCCCTCCTGTCCTTCTCCACAGTACTACAACCGCCCTCCTATCCTTCTCTACAGTACTACAACTGCCCTCCTATCCTTCTCTACAGTACTACAACCACCCTCCTGTCCTTCTCTACAGTACTACAACCACCCTCCTATCCTTCTCTACAGTACTACAACCGCCCTCCTATCCTTCTCCACAGTACTACAACCACCCTCCCATCCTTCTCTACAGTACTACAACTGCCCTCCTATCCTTCTCCACAGTACAACTGCCCTCCTATCCTTCTCTACAGTACTACAACCATCCTCCTATCCTTCTCTACAGTACTACAACCACCCTCCTATCCTTCTCTACAGTACTACAACTGCCCTCCTGTCCTTCTCTACAGTACTATAACGGCCCTCCTATCCTTCTCTACAGTACTACAACCGCCCTCCTATCCTTCTCTACAGTACTACAACCGCCCTCCTATCCTTCTCCACAGTACTACAAGCGCCATCCTATCCTTCTCTACAGTACTACAACCACCCTCCTATCCTTCTCTACAGTACTACAACCGCCCTCCTATCCTTCTCTACAGTACTACAACCGCCCTCCCATCCTTCTCTACAGTACTACAACCACCCTCCTATCCTTCTCTACAGTACTACAACCGCCCTCCTGTCCTTCTCTACAGTATTACAACCGCCCTCCTATCCTTCTCTACAGTACTACAACTGCCCTCCTATCCTTCTCCACAGTACTACAACCGCCCTCCTATCCTTCTCTACAATACTACAACCGCCCTCCTATCCTTCTCCACAGTACTACAACCGCCCTCCTATCCTTCTCTACAGTACTACAATCACCCTCCTATCCTTCTCTACAGTACTACAACCGCCCTCCTATCCTTCTCCATAGTACTACAACTGCCCTCCTATCCTTCTCTACAGTACTACAACCACCCTCCTATCCTTCTCTACAGTGCTACAACCACCGTCCTATCCTTCTCTACAGTACTACAACCACCCTCCTATCCTTCTCCACAGTACTACAACTGCACCTCCTATCCTTCTCCACAGTACTACAACCGCCCTCCTATCCTTCTCTACAGTACTACAACTGCCCTCCTATCCTTCTCTACAGTACTACAACCGCCCTCCTATCCTTCTCTACAGTACTACAACCGCCCTCCTATCCTTCTCTACAGTACTACAACTGCCCTCCTATCCTTCTCTACAGTACTACAACCACCCTCCTATCCTTCTCCCTAGTACTACAACCGCCCTCCTAGCCTTCTCTACAGTACTACAACCACCCTCCTATCCTTCTCTACAGTACTACAACCGCCCTCCTATCCTTCTCCACAGTACTACAACCACCCTCCTGTCCTTCTCTACAGTACTACAACCGCCCTCCTATCCTTCTCTACAGTACTACAACCACCCTCCCATCCTTCTCTACAGTACTACAACCGCCCTCCTATCCTTCTCTACAGTACTACAACCACCCTCCTGTCCTTCTCTAACACCATCAACAAAAATAAAAATAGCAATATTCTTACCTCTGCTCTCTTTATTGATCTTTCAAAAGCTTTTGATATGGTTAATCACCAATTGCTCCTAAATATTCTCAAATCTCTTTCTCTTGACACTCAGGCTATAAAATAGTTTGGTTCCTACCTCTACAATAGGCAGCAAGCAGTGCTCTGGGAGAATCACCTATCTTCCCATCTGCCTGTCACACTAGGTGTACCTCAGGGCTCTATTTTAGGCCCTCTCCTTTCCTCAATTTTCATCAGTAATTTACAACTAGCAATCCCTCAGGCTACCTGTCTACAATATGCAGACGACTCGACAATAATATGTTCAGCCAATTTCTCATCTGAACTGCAATTAAAAACACAAACAGTATTTAGCAAAGTAGAAACATGGTTTCTGCAATGATGCCTCCTCTTGAATCCAAAAAAAACAAAGCTCCTACTTTTCACTCCTACCCACAAGTCCACCCAAATAGATTTCACAGTTACATCTAACAATGGCACACTCATAACACCTGACTTAATTACCAAACTCTTAGGTGTTACTATTGACAACCAGCTCACCTTTGATACACAAATAAACAATACAGTAAAAACAGTCAACAAAAAAATGGGTTCCCTCTACAGGATCAGACCTTTCCTTACTTCACCTGCCAGATCCACTGTTGCCCACTCCCACCTTATATCTACACTTCTCTATGCTTCTCCTATCTATACTAACCTGTTGAAAAATAATCTTCTAAAACTGGCTAAATCCTACAACAACATTGCCAGATTTGCCACTGGAAAACCTTTCCGAACCCAACACTGCCAAAATCTACAACTAGGTTGGCTGGAACTCGAGAATCAGCTTATGTTTAACCAACTTAAGACCCTGTACCAGCCTCATAATACTCCAACACTATCTTCCCTTGTCACTCCCTACAAAAACCTGAACACCTTACACTCCTCTAATAAACTACTAGTTAGTATAAGCAAATCCAAAAACCAGGCTAGTGACTCTCTCTTTTCAAAAACAGCTGGGAGATGCTGGAACCTTCTTCCTAGTGATGTAACATCACTTTTCTCCCTAACTATCTTCAAACAAAAGCTCAAAATCTATCTTAAATCACACTGGCTCTGTCCTTCTTGTAACCCTAACTAACCTTTACTGTAACTGCTATGGTTTCTCTCTTTTTTTCTTCTTCCATTCTACCTCTCACTCCTTCTTACTTATTTCTGAAGAAGTGAGAATGTAAGCTAAGTAAGCAAGATATAGTGTTTATTTTTTGAAGAGTTTTAAGCAGATACTATCTTAAAAACACTTGCTCTGTAAATAGAAATGAACTGAAAGAATGTGCTAACAGTGAAGTGACCAATATTATCTGAAATCCTCTGTTCAATATTACATGTATGCTGTTGAACATTTTATTTATATATATATATATATATATATATATATATATTTTTTTTTTTTTTTTTTGGAGCTTTTCTCCCCGGGCCTCTACTGAAAAAGGACATGTATCCAGTTAGACTAGCCCAGTCAACAAATGTAAAATAAATAAATAAAATAAAATTTAAAAAAATCGAAAGGACAGCACTTCTGCTGGATCCCAAGTTTCACCAATGCAGTTATCCTGTTACATTCTGTCTGCACTTTGAACATGATGAAGACTTTTTAATAAAGCTTACTAACTAGCATTGATACAGAATTAAACACAGTCATAACATTTTGAAACTTTCTTTCTGCATAACTAGTTTTAACATACCTATTGAATAGCATTAATAAATACTCATACTGCAACAAGCACAACATAATAATAATATCATGTTAGTTCAATTGTCAGCCACCTATGAAGTTTTCTAAGCCTCTATGTCTTAGAAATCTCCTTCGCAGAAAGGGTATCAATGTTGCCGCACACATTACAGTGGGTTATTGCCTATTTCACCTTATAAATAATTATCCGTTTTGAGCAGCACGTCACTGTTAAACTACCAGTAAATGAGCATGATATTTTGAGATGCTGCTACTTGTCTTCCCCCTCCCATTTTTCCATGTCTTCCTCCTGAGATGCTAGAGCCTGGAATATTTCCTTCAACTCCAGTTCTTTCACTCCAATCAACTTCTAAATCTTCAGCCTGGCCTCTGTTCACCTTAGATGCTTCTCTGACCACTACTAGCATCAGACTGTGGTTGTCATTCGTTTATGCTAGGAACCAACTGTTTCTTTAGAGATGACTTTGCAGACTGTGGTTTGACCTCAGTGCCCTTTCCTTACTAGGAAGTTTACCTGAGTCACATGCTGACCATTTTTCCTGTGATCTTGAGACTGTTTCTTTCAATGAACCATAGGTTAGCCACCATTAAGCCATGGTACAGGCAGAAGTCTAGACTGGATTGGTGTCTCTATGGAAGAGATGCTGAATGTGGAAGATGTTAATGTGTCTGTTAGTAATGGTGTAAGGAGGGGCTTAGGACAAACAGTCAATTTGAGAATTGATGGCTGTAGTGAAAATATGCAACATGATGTAAATAATATGGATGTTAGTGTATGTGATTTTATTGGTAAATTTGAAGATGTTTATAGTAACAACACACATATCCAGTCCCTACCTCTTTGTGAATGTTATGGGGACAGCAGTATGAATGGGAAAGCTATGAGTGATATCAATAAGGGTAACAGTGAACTAGCTATGTCTCAGGATGGACATCAGGATGATTTTAATATATCCTGTGAGCTCATCAGCACTACTGATATTTGTAATGTTGAAAATGAAATGGAACTTAATGTTGGTACCACTGCCAATAATGGTTTAAATGTGATTAATCTTTCTGACCTTCCCTTGTCTGAAGAAATGCTAAGTGTTTTTTCTAAAGGTACAAAATTTGTACCTACTAGAATACCGTCCATTTCAGACATTCTTTTTGATGTAAAAGCCTTTATTAGTAAATTAAATCTGAGGGTTTATTTTTATGAAAAGGATAAAAGTATAAATAAGGCAGATGGTGGTCTTTTGGATGAAACCCTTTTAAACTTAAGTACATATGAGTATGAAGGTTTGGAATTGGATGTACATGGGAATGAAAATGAGAATATTCATGAGCTTTCTATGGAATCTAACATGGAAGGGGTTTTTGGAGGTGGATATGGTCACTTAGAAGTTCCCCATTTCCCAGGTGACAGTAACTTTATGCCTCCTAAGAAATCTTTGGCAATAAATGCCTTTGAACATGTCATTATGGCCAAGTTGGAATTGGCACATAAGGCTTTTTGTACACGTAAAAAGATCTTTAATTTAAGCAAAAGTGAATGGTTGGCCCTTAAAAGATTTAGGATGGAATTGGATAAAGTTGTTGTCAAACCGGATAAGGGCAATTGGGTGATTATGAATAGTGAAAATTATGACAATATAATTAATAATTTACTATTGGATGACACCTACCAAAAGTTAGATAGTAACCCTCTTAATTCTTATTCTAGTGCACTTAGTGAGCTACTGGAGCGAGGTGAAAGACTGGGATTTTTCACTGGGAAAGATGTAAAAAGTTTGATTATGAGGGAACCACGACACCCTTACATGTATATAATTCCTAAGATTCATAAAATGTTACCAATCCTCCAGGTAGACCTATTATTTCAGGGATTGGGTCTTTTGTTGAGAGGGTTAATATTTTCTTGGACCATCATTTAAAGAAATTTCTGCCTAAGGTTCAATCTCATGTTAAGAATACTCAGGATGTTTGTTTGGCTTTAAAGGGACTCAAATGGGAAGAGAATTATTATTGGGCCAGTGTTGATGTTGTATCACTTTATACCAACATTAAGACTAGATGGGGCTTGGAAGCAGTGTACAAAATGATGGGAGAAGGGCCATACACTAGATTTATATTAAGTCTGCTTGAGTTTAGTTTAACACATAATTACTTCACGTGGAAAAGAATATTTTTTGCAGACAAAAGGAACAGCCATGGGTGCTGCTTTTGCTCCCAGTTATGCAGTGATCTATATGGGAGAGTTTGAAAAGGAATTTATGTTTCAGAACACATTTTTGTTAATAATGTTGTTTTTTAAACGTTATATTGATGATTTGATTTTTGTGTGCAAAGGAGATATGAGTCTCTTTGATGAATTTATGGTGAGTTTAAACAATAACCACCATGGTTTAAAATTTGTGGCACACGATCTGAATTTCAATTCCTTTTCTTGATGTAGAATTTTATGTGGGGGTAAATGGTTTAGTTGAGCATAAAACATATAGAAAACCCACTTCAGTAAATAATTTTCTACATGCCAGCAGCATGCACCCAGTACATTTGATTAAGGCTATACCGAAGGAGAATTTAAAAGGAATTTAAGGAATACTTCAAACAAAAATCTATGGGAGGAGGTGTGTGATGAAATTTTGATAGATTATATTCACGTGGATACGAGCATGACAAGCTTCAATCTATAAAACACAGATTGTGTAAAATAAAATTTTTGGGAGAAGAGGGCATAAGCATGCATCTGAGTTTGAAAATGCCAGAGTTAAACAAGTTGTTTTTGTATCTAAGTATTCGAACTTTTCAAACATTATGGAAAAATTATTAGAGATTTGTGGCCTGTGGTGAGTGAAGATCCTGTAATAGGTCACCTTTTCCCAAACACATCACCTTTTCCTATAAAAGGTATCCTAATTTAAAAGAGATTTTGAATAGGAAAGTTGAAGTTAAAATAGATGATAAGATAGGGATGTATAGCTGTGGGAGATGTTCTGTCTGCAATAAAACTAAAAATATGCACGGGTGAAAATAAATGGAAAGAGGTACACTGCTTTTGAAAGGTTTGATTGTAGGTCAACAGGTGTTGTATACATATTAGGTTGTGATTGTGTTCCAGCAAAATGGTATATTGGGCAAACTACTAGACAAATTAAGATTCGTATTTTGGAACACCTGGGTGACATAAGGAGGGGTAATCTAGAGAGCCCTGTAGCTGCACATTTTTGTAGCACACATAATGGTGAGAATGATAGTTTTAGGTTTAGTGTTCTAGCCAGGCCCCATTTTAGTAAAGGAAATTACAAAGCAGCATTAAGTAAGTTAGAACAGAGGATGATCATTGAGTATCATACTTTATTCCCTAATGGAATGAATTTGGAAATTTAAAATGAAATTTAATTTATATTTGTGATGTAATACATGTTTAGAATGAAGTTTTGTAATATTGATAAGTTAAAATGAATAATAGGTTGTTACATTCATACACAATGTTTAAATGTTAAGAATTAATTGTTTAAGGAAATTTATCTAATTAAATTTGGAGTGTTTAGTTTATTTATATTTATATATTGTGTAACTAATATTTAGAAATTTTTGTAAGTGAAGAAAAAAAGAAAAAAGTGAATTTTAAATTGTCAAATAATAGAAATGTTTCTTTCCTTGGAATAGGTTTCAGTGGTGAATGAGTTAAATGTTTGACATTATGTTGTTTAATTAATTTAATTATGCCTAATTAACCAATTAATGCATATATAAAAGAACTCTGAAAATGTTAAAGTATGTCCCATTGAAGGCGAATAGCCGAGGTACCAGGATGGAAAGAATAAAGATGGATGTCAGCTACTTCTGTGTCTTCCTTTGAATTTCGTGGTGCTTATGTTTCTGAAGAAATTTGAGGTTTGCTTTTTGGAGGTGTATTGTTTCTGAAGAAGTCTAGACTGGCCTGTCCTTTATAATTCCTTTTGACTCAACCCCATGGACCCAAGAAATTCTCACATCTTGTTCTATCTCTACCAATACGGACATTTAGGTCCCCATTATCAACACCAGCTCATTTCTCCAGCTTTATCAAGCAGATCCTACAACTGCTGCCAAGCATTATCACAGCCCTAATGTCGAACATAAGCTGAGATAATGAAGATCACTAGCTTTATCCTGGATTCTGCTTGCCATGAGTCTGTTGCTGATTCTGATAAAAATAAACCCCAACCAATGCCACTGGCTTCCATCCCATCTCCGTTCTTCCTATACTTGGAAAAATCCTTGAAAAATGAGTTTACAATTAACTCACATCTATTAAATCTCCAAGTATCATTTACTATCCTCAAAACAGCATGACTTTGGGGCTGGTAGGAGAACTTCTACAGTACTCTGGACACTTACTAATATCATCCTCCTGGCTATGGATAAAGGTTTCCTGACTGGAGTCATCTTTATTGACCTCACCAGAGCTTTTAGTCTGGTTGTCCATAACATTCTGTTACATCACCCAAGTGAAATTGGAATTAGCCCAGATGCAGCTACCTGGTTTAAAAATATCTTTCCAATCAGTACTTCTTTGTGCAGTTTCAGAACACCTTCCCTGATTGTACGCCTCTACTTAAAGGAGCCCTCAGGGATCCACTCTGGCTTCCCTTCTTTTTTCCATTTTTATTAATAAAGTACCACTTGACCTCTCTCACCTCTGTCTATTAATTTATGATGATGATATGGTCCTATTTCACTCAAATCTAACCTCCTTGGCCATACAGCAAACAGCTTAATAACAAAAAGCTAATTCTGGATACTTCCAAAACTAAATCAGTGCTGTTTGGTACTTCCCCAAATGGCAGAAAAACTCTAAATCTCTTCTTATCCATGACCATCTTGATACCCAGTTGATCAAGTAATGTCCTTCAAATACCTTGCTATGTGGTGTGATCCCACACTGAACTTTAACCTTCATGTAGAAGAAATATTGAAGAAAATAAATTCCCTCCTATTCTGGTCATATAAAATTTCCCCTTTCCTTTCCAGACCAGCCAGGAATGACATAGGCAAAGGCATTTCACTAACTCAGCTAGAATATGGGCTTCCATTGATTTCACCACCAGCCACGAAGAAACATCCACCATCCAAACTATAACCAGCTCTTATCTGCTGTTTCATTACCCTCTCCCCCTAGAAATGAGCATTATTGTATCACACTTAATAAAGCCATCTGGCTACCTGTCTAACAACATGCCAACCTGCTTCTTTGGTCCCAACTCTGCAAGCTTCTTAAAGTACATCCCTGTCGTTCCCTTGCTCCCAACCTCTTCAAATTATCCCCTAGTTATAATCTGAGACATCTTGACCACTTTGGTCCACTTCTTCAATGTACCAGAACCAGACTTCAATACACTAACCATACCTTCTATATCCTAGACCTCAAACTCTGGGAATCACCCCTACTAATCTTAAAGACCTTACCTTATACCCATCATTTCATACTCGGCTTAAAGATCATCTCAAATCTGAGTCAATTTGCAAATGTTTTCCCTCTGAACACATGACCTAATTCCCCTGTCGCCACTTCATCACCTTTATCTTCATTACATTATTTACCTGCACTGCTATGTGGCATCTCTTCCACATTGTATATATTGTATATAGTTAGTTTCGCTGTCCCTTACCTTACTTTTGCTATCTTTTACACTTTGTACTCTATCGTTTCATTATTGCTCTTTCTTCTTCACTTCTTACTCTACCCATCCTTCCTATTGTCCCCTGTACTATTTACTTTATTATTACTACTGTTATTGATTCATTGCTCTCTTAACATACATTTGGTTGGTATTTGGGCTCTATACTATATCAGCGAATGCTTAACTTAGCAAACACTGTATAATCGACCCAAATATGTCAAAACACCAAAAGGCCGAATACACAGAACACTGATCTTTTCCCAGGGAATAAAAATCACTGCTCCATTAAAAAAAAAAAAAAAAAAAAAACTAAAGTGGGGGGGCTGTGCCCCCCACACCCCCTGCTTAAATATACCAACTCCAAGATCGCACCATCGGAAATGGCAAAGTCCCAAAAACAGCCAAGTTATTTTTTTCCCTGGGAAAAAGAAATCTCTGTTCTGTGCTTTTGGAATTTCACCATTTAGAATAAAAAGGGTCGATTAAACAGCATTCGCTAAGTTAAGCATTTGCTGATTTAATAGGAGCCCAGTATTCATAATACTTTTTGTTAACTTGCTTGTCTACTGTCTGTGAAGGCTGTCAGAATGATCGAATTTCATAAATAATTCTATGTCATTTGTAAATATTAATATAATCCACAGGGTTGTTTTACAAATGTAAAGAGAACTATGTGTTATGATTAAACTATATGTTGTACTGAGCTTCAAAAATGTAACCACAGTGCACCCTGCTAGAGAAAAGCTGTTAAGTACGGAATCTTACAACTGTGTTTGATCTCAAGCTTGGATACAGGATGTCTGGACCAACAAATTATTTCTATTGTCTTAATTTAAGAGATAATTAATAAGGGTTTATATGTAAAAGTGTTTTTTATTGCTGTGGCTTCCTGGCTAGGTGCAGCTTACAAAGAAATGTGAATTTTGAGTTTCTGTTAGCCTGGGAACTAAAGGATAAGTGACAAAAATGATGTAATGTGAAATGACTTAGCAGTACTGTGTATCATCAATTTAAGACTTTCTCAAAGAGAAAGACTGAGCATTTTCTATTTTGATCTAGATCTGACAACAACTCACCAGGCACTTGCTTTGCTCTGTATGTAAGTAGTATTTAGAATAGTGATTTCTCTTAGAGTTATATAGAAATTTAGCCAGATAAGTCTAGCTGTTTATATATTTATGTCAGACTATCCTACAATATTGTTTTAAAGTTCCTGTGATTTCTGAACTCTTGATTAGTACTGTGTTGAATTGATGAGATTTGTCCTGTGTTTTTATTATTTATTATTAAATATTTTTAAGCCTTTCAACTGTGACTGATTTGTGTAGTAATCTGTGTGCTCTTAAGGGAAATTGTACTTTACTATGTGTGTGTACTTCTTATACCCCCAATGTGCATGCCCCTCACTGGTGCTAGTGGTGAGGACTGAGGTTCCTTGATTACTGGGTCAGTGCATGGGCATCACACTGTCATTTATATTTGTCCAGACTGAGACTAAAATAAGTCCATTTGGATCAGTGTTCTACACTGGTTGCCAAGTTGAATAATAAATAACAACGCTCACTATCTATCAAAGATTCTCTCTCACCACAATTCCTTCACCATTTCTAATCTGACCCCCAAGAAGTAGACTCCGGGTCCCAGTCCAAGAGTTTTTGTTGCACTGCCAGTCTATCTTGTGTTCTGGACATAGATAATATTGGCTGTTCTCCTCCTTATCATCACATTGTTCACTTGTCCTAACCATCATCTCATTCACTTCTCCTTATCATCACATCATTCACTCCTCCTTATCATCACACCATTCACTCCTCCTTATCATCACATCATTCACTCCTCCTTACCATCACATCATTCACTTCTCCTTATCATTATATCATTCGCTTCTCCTTATCATCACATCATTCACTCCTCCTTATCATCACATCATTCACTCCTCCTTATCATCACATCATTCTCTTCTCCTTATCATTACATCATTCACTTCTCCTTATCATCACATCATTATCTTCTCCTTATCATCCCATCATTCACTCCTCCTTACCATCACATCATTCACTTCTCCTTATCATCACATCATTCACTTCTCCTTACCATCACATCATTCACTTGTCCTTATCATCACATCATTCAGTCCTCCTTACCATCATATCATTCTCTTCTCCTTATCATCACATCATTCTCTTCTCCTTATCATCACATCATTCACTTGTCCTTACCATCACTTCATTCACTTGTCCTTATTGTCACATGATTCACTCCTCCTTATCATCACATCATTCACTCCTCCTTACCATCACATCATTCACTTGTCCTTATCATCACATCATTCACTCCTCCTTACCATCATATCATTCTCTTCTCCTTATCGTCACATCATTCACTCCTCCTTATCATCACATCATTCACTCCTCCTTACCATCACATCATTCACTTCTCCTTATCATCATATCATTCGCTTCTCCTTATCATCACATCATTCTCTTGTCCTTAACATCACATCATTCACTTGTCCTTACCATCACTTCATTCACTTGTCCTTATAATCACATCATTCACTCCTCCTTACCATCATATCATTCTCTTCTCCTTATCATCACATCATTCTCTTGTCCTTAACATCACATCATTCACTCCTCCTTATCATCACATCATTCACTCCTCCTTACCATCATATCATTCTCTTCTCCTTATCATCACATCATTCACTTCTCCTTATCATCACATCATTCACTCCTCCTTACCATCACATCATTCACTCCTCCTTATCATCACATCATTCACTCCTCCTTACCATCATATCATTCTCTTCTCCTTATCATCACATCATTCTCTTCTCCTTATCATCACATCATTCACTCCTCCTTACCATCACATCATTCACTCCTCCTTATCATCACATCATTCACTTCTCCTTATTATCACATCATTCTCTTGTCCTTATCGTCACATCATTCACTCCTCCTTATCATCACATCATTCACTCCTCCTTACCATCACATCATTCTCTTCTCCTTATCATCACATCATTCACTCCTCCTTAGCATCACATCATTCACTTCTCCTTATCATCATATCATTCACTTGTCCTTATCATCACATAATTCACTTGTCCTTAACATCACATCATTCACTCCTCCTTAACATCACATCATTCACTCCTCCTTATCATCCCATCATTCACTCCTCCTTACCATCACATCATTCACTTCTCCTTATCATTACATCATTCACTTCTCCTTACCATCACATCATTCTCTTGTCCTTAACATCACATCATTCACTTGTCCTTAACATCACATCATTCACTCCTCCTTATCATCCCATCATTCACTCCTCCTTACCATCACATCATTCACTTCTCCTTACCATCACATCATTCACTTCTCCTTACCATCACATCATTCACTTCTCCTTATCATTACATCATTCACTTCTCCTTATCATCACACCATTTACTTCTCCTTATCATCACATCATTCACTTCTCCTTACCATCACATCATTCACTTGTCCTTAACATCACATCATTCACTCCTCCTTACTATCACATCATTCATTCCTCCTTATCATCACATCATTCACTTGTCCTTAACATCACATCATTCACTTGTCCTTATCGTCACATAATTCACTTCCAAGTTGCATCTTTGCAGTTTACCTATATTCAGTATAGCAATCCTTTGTTCATTTCTGGCAGTTTTTTGTAGGTTGACTGGTTTTAAATCCAACTTTCAATCAGCAGAGCTATCCCTGGTAACCCAGTCTGGACACTTGCACATCAACTGGCCAGTAGTTTACTGACCTAGGGCTGCTGGGCTTTATGTTAGGCATGTACTGTCCAGTAAGAATAGGTAAACCCTTTCCACTACTAGCATGAGCCCTGGCATAGATCAAAGTAAGACAGGTCATCATCCCACTTATATCCATCAAATGCCCATGTCCCTTTTGGGTGAAATTAGCTGACATACAAAAATTAACTAGAGACAATTTTTAACCTGCCGTGGGGCTAGCCCTGAAGTGTATGTATTCTTCTGTCTGCAGGATACTGTGCCTATCAGTTGATGCCTAAAGTGGTTGGTCTGTATGTCTCTTCTTCCCAAATGCAACACCTAGAGTCTGTGCTGCTGTTCAGCATTCTATTTATTTTGGGGTTCATTCTGTACACAAACCTCTCAAGTTCATCTGGGATCTGGTACCTTCCATCCTTGAAGAAGTATTATGTCTCAAAACAGCCTGTATAAAGATGATAGAAGAGTTATGCAGTCAAGCCAGGTATGAAGGTACATAAAGAAATGCAGAAATCCAGGAAGTGGTTAAGAAAAAGGAATGCTAGAATAAGTGGGAGACAGAACAGCAGACAAGGCTGAAAGGAATCCTGATTGTCTAACAAACAGGCTAAGAGAGCAGCCATAATAGCCAAGAAGACATTAGAGAAACTCTACTTTCTTCTGAAAGTGACTCAGTAAGTGCAAAGCAAATAAATGTGATCGTCAGCCGATGTCGTTAATAAGGGATGTAAACAACAATCTCCTCACTATGGTAGAGGACATCAAGAGCAGTTGGAAAGAGTACTTACAGAAACTTCTAAATGAGGAAAACCCTGCAGAAGCTGTACTGCCACATTCACAGCCTATGATAGAAGATGAAAGAGAACCTACCCAAGAAAAAGTATGAAGTATATTAAGGCAAGAACAGTCAGGGAAAGTGACAGACTCAGATGAAGTCAGAGCAGATACAATGAAAATGTTGGGTATATTAGTAAAGGAATGGTTCCTGAAAGTGGTCATCATGGTATGAACAGAGAGGTGTATCCCAGGTAACTGGGAAATATGCATTCTAGTGACACTGTATAGGAACAAAATGGGTGTTAACAAATGTGTGCAGTACAGAGGTATCACCCTCCTGTATAATACAATAAAGTGCTGGACAGGGTGTTTGATTAATGAATATGCCATGTAGCAGAAAGTAAGATGAGAGATGAAGAGCTCAAATTCAGATCAGGATGCAATACGATATACTGGATATCTGCAGTGAGGTAAATAGTGGAGATGTAGCTGGAGATGAGAAAAAAGTCCAACTGGGCATTCCTAAACATGGGGAAACCATACATGGTTATAAGAAATGTATGCAATCCCGAGATGGTTTGTAGTCCCAGTATGACTGGTGGAATTAAAACAGGGTTTCTACAAGGAACCAATGACAAAAGTAGAAATGGTGTTTAAACTCACAGATAGGTTTCCAGTTGGAGTGGGTGCACATCAGGGTTCATTTATGAGCACATTCCTGCTTGAACTGGTGATGGGCTAAATCTACAAACTGGTCAGAAGGGATAGATTGACAAAGCTACTATATGCAGATGATGTGGCATTACACACAGACTCTGAGCAACAACTTTAGCAAATGATCGAGGCAAAAGGTAAGAATTTGAGCAAAAAACAAGACAGTGACTGTTGCAGCAAATAGAAGAAATTAGAAAAAACTGAAAACTGAGACGGCATGGAAAATAGTGGGAAGGGCTGAAAGCTTCAAAAATCTGGGAGGAGTAGCTCAGGAGAAAGGAAGTTTGAAATAGTATGTCAAAGTTAGAACTAGAGGGGCTGCAGCCGATTGGCACAGAGTGTTAGTGGTCATGCATGACAAAAGAATTCCAACAAAACTGAAAAGTAAGATTTATAAAACAGTGGTATAACCAGTGCATCTGTATGTCACAGAAACTTGGGCAGTGAAGGCAGAGCAGCAGGGGTGTAGTGCCTAAGAGAGGTGTAAGGATGCACACTGTGAGACAAATGAAGAAATGATGACATCAGAATGGAAGCAAAAGTAGACCTAGGTATAGAGAAGATCAAGGAAAAAATGTTTATTTATTTTATTCATTTATTTAGCATTTGTTTACTGGGAAAGTCTGACTGGGATACTAGCCATAACCCTTTTCAGTGAAGGCCCAGGGAGAAAAGCTCCACAATTAATCTCTTGCTGTTGATTACAAGTATGATAATCTGCAGGCTTCTAAGGCAGAAATATTTAGAGGTTTTCTAATTAAAATTGATAGAAGAGACAGCTATATTAGAGGCTTGAGTAGTAACGGAGGGAGCTGAATTTAAAACAGAAGGAGCATAACAGTAAGACCCAGGTGCGTGAGTGATACAGGAAGAGATAAAATTGTGGGAGGGTGGCGTAATGGTTAATGTGTTTACCTTAGAAGCACAAGGTGCAGGGTTTGATTCTCACAGAGGATAATTGGCTAGCCTTAAAAATGGTCCATGAGGACAGTTAGCCTAGTAATAATCTATGAAATAGGAAACAAAGAGATAGTTTAAAAAGAAACAGGGCTGTAAGTAATTACTGTTGATACAAAAAATATAGAAACGAAAAACAGAAGTTCGTTAAGTGCATTAGTCAGGGATATGACAAAAACATAAGTAAGAGATGTTCTTTAAGTTTTACTTTGAACTGATGAAGTTTGTTGATAAGTCTAAGGAAGAGAGGCAATGCTTTCCAGATTTTAGTGACATAGTTGGAACAGAGAAAGTCACCAGCAGAGTTTGTAGATCTGGAGATTGAGTGGAGAGATCTTAAAGTTCTTTTAGGGGTATAATATGGTATAATATTTAGGAGATTAGGGCAATGTTCAAGATGGGTTTGTTACCTGTGCAGGAAAACAAAAGGCAATTTGGTAAAGTAGATTTCAGAGAAGCAGAAACATGGCAAGAGGAGATGAGTAAACCCTGCAGAGAGGTGAATGGATTACATGAGAGACGACCCTACAGAGAGGTGGATGGATTACATGAGAGGCAACCCTACAGAGAGGTGGATGGATTATATGAGCGACGACCCTGCAGAGAGGTAGATGGATTACATGAGAGATGACCCTACAGAGAGGTGGATGGATTATATGAGAGACGACCCTACAGAGAGGTGGATGGATTATATGAGAGATGACCCTGCAGAGAGGTGGATGGATTACATGAGAGATGACCCTACAGAGAGGTGGATGGATTACATGAGAGGCAACCCTACAGAGAGGTGGATGGATTATATGAGCGACGACCCTGCAGAGAGGTGAATGGATTACATGAGAGACGACCCTACAGAGAGGTGGATGGATTACATGAGAGGCAACCCTACAGAGAGGTGGATGGATTATATGAGCGACGACCCTGCAGAGAGGTGGATGGATTACATGAGAGATGACCCTGCAGAGAGGTGGATGGATTACATGAGAGATGACCCTACAGAGAGGTGGATGGATTATATGAGAGACGACCCTACAGAGAGGTGGATGGATTACATGAGAGATGACCCTACAGAGAGGTGGATGGATTATGGAGTGCATGAGGGAAGACCTGCTACAGTAGGAATGACTATTGAAGAAGACAGGACACTGACTATGAATCAAGAGAGGTGACCACAGCTGACAGGACACCCTGAGGCAACCCTACAGAGAGGTGGATGGATTATATGAGAGACGACCCTGCAGAGAGGTGAATGGATTATATGAGAGATGACCCTACAGAGAGGTGGATGGATTACATGAGAGATGACCCTACAGAGCGGTGGATGGATTATATGAAAGACGACCCTACAGAGAGGTGGATGAATTACATGAGAGATGACCCTACAGAGAGGTGGATGGATTATATGAGAGATGACCCTACAGAGAGGTGGATGGATTACATGAGAGATGACTCTACAGAGAGGTGGATGGATTATATGAGCGATGACCCTACAGAGAGGTGGATGGATTATATGAGAGATGACCCTACAGAGAGGTGGATGGATTACATGCGAGACTACCCTACAGAGAGGTGGATGGATTACATGAGAGACGACCCTACAGAGAGGTGGATGGATTACATGAGAGATGACCCTACAGAGAGGTGGATGGATTATGGAGTGCATGAGGGAAGACCTGCTACAGTAGGAATGACTATTGAAGAAGACAGGACACTGACTATGAATCAAGAGAGGTGACCACAGCTGACAGGACACCCTGATCCCAAGTGAAATGGAGAAACGGCGGGATGATGAAGATGATGATGATGAGATGCATGCGGCTATAACATTCTGAAATATTTACTTTAGAAAGCTAGCTACACATGTCTAGAGCATTAATTCAAGATTGAACAGAATATAATATTATATTTATCACACAAAAAAATAATTTTAATTAACCTTTTAAACATTAATACAGTGTGATGACAAAGGTATAGTCATGATATAAAAAAATGCACATTTTACCATAATGCTCATTCTATATGACAGCCCTGTAAAGAGTCTTTAACGTCACAGTTGCTTAGATAACTCTTCTCATTAAGAGTATGATTGCAACACTTCACACAGTTCAGATTGGATATCAAGTACTAATTTATAATGTAAAAAAATGCACTGTCTCACTATGCCATTTTAGCGGTTAGGCCTTAATGGGACTCTTTAGTTTCTAGACAGTTCTTGAAAAGTGGCATTTCAGAAAACAAGAATATTAGCAAGAAAAAAACATTTAGTCATATAATCTTCATAGAGCAGTTTTCCTTCACTCTAATGCAGAACACTTTGCCACTCTTACCAGTTTCCCCCATCAATTCCATGTCTACGCAAATAGCCTTGCAACGTCTCTTCCCACTGCATGCTTTGCAATGTACACATAACGACTGCCTAACCTTCCTGTTCTTAAAACTCTTGTCTCCATTCTTGTTTTAATTTGACAGTTTCTAAGCATTAATTCCTTTATCACTCCCCATACCACAGATTCCTTGCTCACATAATCCACTAATTGCAACAAAGGAAAGCTACATCATCTTTGTGGGAAAGAACACTTAAAATCTCTAAAAATGATAAACCATATCTTAACTCATACTGTCAACATTACATTATGTGAGCCAAAAACTAGACATATTTGTAGCATGACCGTCTCCAAGAAACCAGTGTGCCACAAGGGCAGGTCTTCATCAACTATACTTGTGTAGCAGGTCAACATATGCTCCTTCTCTAACTCACCTCATTCATAGGTTTATATGTAAGTAATAAACTAGCTGCCTTTGTCAACCATTTTAAGCCTAGCCAGTTTCACTTTCAAAGGTGAAAATCATCAAACCCTGTACCATGTGACTGTGAGGTAAACACCTTAACCATTATTCCAGCCCCCCCAACTCTCTATCATAGCTCTCCCATACTAACAAATATTACCCCTAAAAACCCACATTTACCACAGCATAACTCACTTCAGATCCCGTCACCTTATTACTTCCATTCTAATTTCTCTGGCCATTTCTTTTACAGATTTGGCCAAGTCAAAGTCCATATCAAAACATATTAGAGTAGAACCAAAGATAAAATGTAAATGGTTCTACACTTTTATATATACAAGTATTTTCACCCAGAAACTCAGTAGTGACACTCATCCCAGCCCAACCCTGCCCACAGTAAACAGCAGCCCAACAATCCAGCCGACAGAACTATAAATACTTCTGTCTTATTATTGTAGTTTATAGTCAGTTATAATATGTCCATGACCTTGCAAATGAGGCTTTCCAGAATGATAGGTCTGTAATTAACTGGGTCAGTTGTAAAGATGCTGTTATGGACTGGCATCACCACTGCAGTGAGCCATGCATTGTGATGAAACCATTACTAAACTTAGTTAATAGTTTAAGGAGAGTATCTGCAAAGGCATAGTTAACACTGTTAACTTAGCATTCAAGTACATTGTCAAGTCCCATGGAGGAAGTGTTTTGCTTTTAGTTAGCACTTTCAGTAAATGGTCTTTAAAGGGAATCGGGAGCATGCTTCTCAGCTTCACAGATTTTCACAGAATGTCCAGATTTTCTCCTCATATTTTTCATCTTTTTCTGATAAAATATATGGTTTTCTGACAAACCACTGGGGATTGAAGTCAGTAAATAATGACAAACATTTAAGTTTCAGACTTCATATCCTTTCAAAAAATGCTAACACTAAACCTGTTATTCTAGCAACTTTCTACATTTATAATAGCAATGTTTAACATTTGTTCTTATTTTTGGGCCTCTGTCCATAAGTTAATACCAGACTAACTGCTTTGAAAGACCTTTTTAACCCTAGCTAATGCTCTGAGCTCAGAACCAGACCTTGTACTGTGTATCTATGAAGTGAAAACCTTAACCATTACACACACACACACACACACACACACACACACACACACACACACACACACACACACACCTTTACCATTCCATTGTTTTTGGCTTTGCCCAAATTTCCTGTGCCAAGAGGTTGAGAGGTATGATGGGAATGTAAGGGATTCATGTGCTACAGGACTTTGGATACAAGTCTCAGGGATAAAGTTGGCAATGAATTTGTTTGTGAGAGTATTAGCAATGTGCACTGTAACAGAATAAGATGTGTGATTATGAATAAGTTCTCAGCAATGTAGGGTATTGTTTCTTAGTTTTCTAAAATAGCTAAAGAAGGATTCATAACTATCTTTGGCTTCAGGGGTCAGCCTAAGTTCACGGGCTAATTTAGTGGAACTGATAGTGTTAGCCTTTTTTTTAATTTGTTTGTAATGCTTTTGATAGTTTTCCTGAGAAGAGGACTTTTGGATCCACTATCCAGTTTAAGGAGTTGTTTACTTTTGTTGTAGAGTTTATTTATGGCAGTGGACCACCACATGATTTATTTTTGAATTTCCCATCATACTTGGTTCTGCTAGGAACTGACAGAGCTATACATTTTTCTCAATCAGTATAGAACTCCTTCGTTAAGGTTGATGTTAACTGACTATTCAAAGCAGTCATCAATGACACCAGCTATTTAACTGACTATTCAAAGCAGTTATCAATGACACCAGCTGTTTAACTGACTATTCAAAGCAGTTATCAATGACACCAGCTGTTTAAGTGACTATTCAAAGCAGTTATCAATGACACCAGCTATTTAACTGACTATTCAAAACAGTTATCAATGACACCAGCTATTTGACTGACTATCCAAAGCAGTTATCAATGACACCAGCTATTTAACTGACTATTCAAAGCAGTTGTCAATGACACCAGCTGTTTAACTGACTATTCAAAGCAGTTATCAATGACACCAGCTGTTTAAGTGACTATTCAAAGCAGTTATCAATGACTCCAGCTATTTAACTGACTATCCAAAGCAGTTATCAATGACACCAGCTATTTAACTGACTATTCAAAGCACTTATCAATGACACCAGTTATTTAACTGACTATTCAAAGCAGTTATCAATGATACCAGCTATTTAACTGACTATCCAAAGCAGTCATCAATGACACCAGCTATTTAACTGACTATTCAAAGCAGTTATCAATGACACCAGCTATTTAACTGACTATTCAAAGCAGTTATCAATGACACCAGCTGTTTAACTGACTATTCAAAGCAGTTATCAATGACAACCAGCTATTTAACTGACTATTCAAAGCAGTTATCAATGACACCAGCTGTTTAACTGACTTTTCAAAGCAGTTATCAATGACACCAGCTATTTAACTGACTATTCAAAGCAGTTATCAATGACACCAGCTATTTAACTCACTATTCAAAGCAGTTATCAATGACACTAGCTATTTAACTGACTATTCAAAGCAGTTATCAATGACACTAGCTATTTAACTGACTATTCAAAGCAGTTATCAATAACACCAGCTATTTAACTGACTATTCAAAGCAGTTATCAATGACACACACCAGCTATTTAACTGACTATTCAAAGCAGTTATCAATGACACCAGCTGTTTAACTGACTATTCAAAGCAGTTATCAATGACACCAGCTATTTAACTGACTATTCAAAGCAGTTATCAATGACACCAGCTATTTAACTGACTATTCAAAGCAGTTATTAATGACTCCAGCTATTTAACTGACTATTCAAAGCAGTTATCAATGACACCAGCTATTTAACTGACTATTCAAAGCAGTTATCAATGACTACAGCTATTTAACTGACTATTCAAAGCAGTTATCAATGACACCAGCTACTTAACTGACTATTCCAAGCAGTTATCAATGACACCAGCTAATTAACTGACTATTCAAAGCACTTATCAATGACACCAGCTATTTAACTGACTATTCAAAGCAGTTATCAATGACACCAGCTATTTAACTGACTATTCAAAGCAGTTATCAATGACTCCAGCTATTTAACTGACTATTCAAAGCAGTTAATATCTTTTCTTTACTTCTTCATTTCATTTAATGTGAAGGAAGAATTCCACTCAGGAGCAGTTAATTACCTACAAATGTAACATGAATGGAAAGTTTTGACATGTCTATCTGCATGCTCCTCATGGTTTCAGGTCTCATACTGTTCACTCCTGCATGTAGCACTACTATGTCACAATCATATTTGTCAAGAGTTAGGTTCCTTAGGGTTCAAGTAAACTCAGTAATTCTGGCACCTGAAAGCTTATTGTAACCCTGTCCTTTTCCAGCATTGTAAGTAATGAGTTAACATTCCTGACAATACAGTAACTTATTTTAAAACATTTCTGTTACTGCTGTTGTAGAGTTGGAGTGTTTATGCTCAGGGCGACAATTTAGGGGAGGCATGCATGAGGTGGAGAAATGGCGCTATTCTTTTCTGAAACTGAATCTTCTTATTTCTGGGAGACTCTGGACATGATTGTTTTACAGCCTCAGCATAAGACTTGTTATTGTAATTAGAGATGCATTGTAGAGGTGTATGATGATCACATGATCACAGGACAAGTTTGTTTCTGCCCACTGTGGTAGTTGGGAAGCACCTATGTCCCTACATAGCCTGCAGCATCACATTGAAAACATGGTGTAGTGTTTGTGATGAAGATGCCTGTGATACACTCACTGTGTCCCCTGATGGTTTAGGAAAGATTTCTATAGGATGAATTGTCAAAGGTAGCATACCTTCTGAGGGTAGCACATGTCTACCAGCTGCTGTATGGTGTCTCTGCCCACACGGTAATGTTCAAAATGCCTTGACAGTAGAAGTGATGATATGTAGGTGTGGTCAGATCCTTCTGCTGTGTGGTGGGTGACATTTTACTCCGTCACAGACACTGACTCCGAGGGCTGGTCACTAACACATACTGTTGGACTGTTATTGTAATGTGACTTCTTGACTTCTTCACTGAGAATCAAACTTGCAGGTGGCTATGGCTGATCATGCAATTTTTATACATTTCAGAATCACTTCATCACATTCTTTACCCACATTTGAATTCAGACGTAGACCCATTACCATAATGATATTCATCTCCAATATGGTAATCAGCCTACATTATATTGTCACTAGCACATGATGTTTGCTGACCATAGAATTTCACCTGCTTGGATGAGGGCACTAATAGTCTCTTTGAATAGGCCCTACCCTGAACTTCGTACCTCATTGCACTATTTTGCCTAGTGCATTGCACTATTCATTTCTGAATCCCAGCCACGGTTTTGGTAAATATTTAGTATAGTTTTTGCTTTTGTATCAAAGTTCCCAAATACATCCAGCAGCTCGGCTCATCTATCTGTGTGCGACTAGCACTTCAAAGAGCTGGTAAAGTATATGAGCAACACGTAATAGCATGTCAAACTGTCCTTTGTTTTATAACAGTTATATGGATGAAAGCAACACTTTACTGTCAAATATTAAAAGAGTACTTCCTCATTTAATATGCAATCTTGATATACACTGTATCTGGTGTGTTATATTAAGATTTCTGCAACAACTAACTTGTTGCCAAAGAGTTTCACTTTAGCTGTTGTGTGGACTTTGAAGCACTTTACTGATGTCAGTAAAACACAGACTCAGGCTATCACACTATGGACAATGTAAAACTTAATGCATATGGACTGGTAACATGGTAGATTAAACAAATAAAATAAATAAAATGATTACAACAAAAATAGGTTAAGCAAATAAAGAAATGAGGGTGAGATGGAGCAAAAATATTACTTTCTTTGAATTATTTTGACATCCAGTATCAATAACCCACGTGCATTCTGACTGTTTTTGGAGGAAGATATTTATGCAACATAGAAATATTGCTAATTTTTCTTAAATCTTCATGGAAAGAGAAAGAGTTCTAAGTAGCAGATGGAATTTGTGTGGTGCATACTCCCCAATCGTTAGTTGAAAGGGAGACCTGGTAAGGAAGCCCCTTTATGGTTTCTAAAGAAAGTGTTCCAAAGAGAATGTTTTTAGTTGGCTTTTGAGACTACGCAAGTAGGACTAATGAAGCAATATGAAAGTTTGTGTGTATGTAAAAGGAAGGATATTATCTCCCTAATAAGCCAGTTAGCTTTTAATATAAAGATATAATGGTACGCATTTTTTAGGTTAAATGAATAAATCATAAGTATTTTTATCCATTTTACTGTGGTACTAATAACTGATGTTAATATATAAACAACAGTGGAGGGTTGTGCCTCCTTATGTAATAAATTTCATGTCACAGCTGTATAGAATATATAAGTCTCCCATGGCTTCATTCAGAAAAGTCTAACCTTTTGTTAGTTTCTTTTGCATGGCTTTTGACCATGAAGCCTTTGTAAATGAATTTCATTCACTGTTAACATCCTTATCAACTAGATAAATAAGAAAGCAGCCCATACAGAGGTAGTTCCATAATTTAAGTAATAAATCACAAAGCTTTGAGATTTTAAACAACAATATAATTAAGACAATAAATAATGTTTACTCACTAATGTAAAATATATGATTTCTGTTGAAAAGAGTACATTGCATAATAAATACATGAAAACAGAATTAATTTCTTGTCTTGTTAGTATATTACTGCACTTATTTACAAAATAGCCATTTGTACTGACAAAACATTTTCATCCAGTTAATTAATTGTTCGGTTCTATACCCAAAGCAGTTTTTAGCTGTATCACAATAAGGTGGTTTATAAGTGCACTCCAGCAATAATCTTCTTTAAACCAATGTCTTATTGAAAGGAGTGAATCTATACATACTTAAGTGTTATCCTGGCGCTGTTGAGCTCTTCCAAAGCTTCTGCAGCCCTGAGAAGTATATTTTTGATGCAAATGATAGTGTGAGGTTTAGTGCGTCAGCTACTACATCCTGTAATCCAGGCTATAAAAATAAAACTGCTTTTTCAATAACCTGTAATCTATCTGAAGAATTCCCATTATCCTCGGATGTTAAGAAAGGATGCCGATTGCACCTCTCTTTGTTTAATTTATATGTAAATTATACTCCCCTGCAACTTCTAATCCTTCTTATAACTCTGTAAACATAAAAGGCAAAAGATGTCGGATTTTAGCCTCTGTGTAGATAGCTTATCTCTGTTATGTTTCCACTAGATGAACACGGCAGAAATCTTTTTTTTTTTTTTTAACTTTTTTTATTTTATTTTTTTTTTTTTTATGACTGTAATGTGGAAATGGATCTTAATATTTAGATTTGACAAAATATTGGGTATATCTGGATTTAGCAAACCACATTTTTTGATATGCAAATAATCACAAATAAACATGTTGAATGCTAAACTTCAGACAAGCAACATTTGTAAGTACTTAAACGTATTATTGAAATAAAAAAACAAGAAGCAGTATTGAAGGAGCAAAACTGGTTATGAAGGCTGATTGTTTTTTCATTCTGTTAGGGTACAAAGAAAAATCAAAGGAGGGATAGTTAGCTTTAATAACTGGAGAGAAATGTGAAAAGCATACTAGTGAAATAATAAAAAAAAATTTAACGTGTAGCCAGTATTGACAAAAAATGGGGTTTCCTAAACCAAGCAAAATGACTAATCTAATGAAGGGGGTTTGTGTCATATTGGTCTGTTCAAAAAGTAATCCATATGTAAGAATGTTTAAAATCAGGAAGCAAAAATTTTGGTGGGATTTATGCAGCAATTATTTTAGAACTAGTAAGAGAACAAATTTTGATCTTTAGTTACTTTCATGGGCTGTGTTCTATCAGCTAACACATTTCCCTGCTAAACCACACAAGCCTATTGAATTATCCCCAAAGGTTTCTGTACATCCTTTGAGCCTGAAGAATTACCCCACAAATGACTCTTCACCACACCCAACTAGTCCTGATCCCCTCAAAGTGTGCATACACCTGAACAGAGATAAAATATGTTAGTAAGTCAGTAGGTGTCCATCTGCGAACTGATAATTATGCTGGCTGTGGCAATATAGTGGATGTCCTCTGTGACCTCTCCTCCACATTACAGAGGTATGAGGTGGTACCTGTATACACGAAGAAGAAACAGTTACCTCCTTTACACAGGAAATGGGAACAAGCTAGAGGCAGATAACTGTGAATCTGCTATTTTGACCTTAACTGTGGAAATAATATAATCACTTTTGAGGGGAACAGGAACTACAAAACATGGAGACCAGGGGGACACATGAAGAAGAACAGGAAATGCAATCAATCTGGGAAGATGTGTCAGGAAAAACAATCAATCTGGGAAGATGTGTCAGATACCCAGAATTATAAAACAGAACTGAAAATCATGACAAACTGTTTAAAGGCAATTAGTTTCAACCACATTGTGGAAACCACTAAGCTACATGTTTTATATGTGGAGAAATTTACTTTTTTAACTCACAAATTATATTTGATTTCTGTAGGCATTCTATACGAGTTGGATGCATGCAAAGAAGGATGTAAAGTGTATTTTCAGTGAAGTGTGCATGGACGCATCATAAGGACCTGAAGTATGACCCCAGGTAGCAATTTGAGCAACTCATACTGATCAAAAACAAACCCGCCAAAATGGCAAGTTGCAGCAGTTGCTAAGGACTTTTTGCAGGAGAGCAAGAATCACCTGCTGCAGATCCATGTGTGCTGCTCCATCCCTTCTCCCACTCATTGATACACACCAATTCTGCCCACCCCTCTCCCACTCATTGATACACACCAGTTCTGCCCACCCCTCTCCCACTCATTGATACACACCAAATCTGCCCATCCCCTCTGCCACTCATTGATACACACCAATTCTGCCCACCCCCTCTCCCACTCATTGATACACACCAGTTCTGCCCACCCCCTCTCCCACTCATTGATACACACCAGTTCTGCCCACCCCCTCTCCCACTCATTGATACACACCAAATCTGCCCACCCCCTCTGCCACTCATTGCAGTTTTCCACCCTTTTCTATGCCTCAGCTATATATACTTCCTTATCTAAAAATAACATTAGTAAACTCTCTACCTGTTATAATAGTATAGCCAGATTCATTACTGCTACTCCCTTCAGAACTCACCACTGTCACAACCTCAAACAACTAAACTGGCTACAGCTTAACAACCACCTACTCTACCAACAATTACTTGTCATTCACAAAACCCTTCACTTCCCAGACAATACCCCTAGCCTGGCAAGACTGATTTCTCCTTATAAAAATCTAGCCACACTTCGCTCGGCAAATAAACTCCTAGTATCCTCAACTAAATCTTACAATAAAGCTGGAGATGCGTTAATTTCAAATTCCATAGGTAAACAATGGAATCAACTCCCTCAAGATATGACTAATCAAGACTCAACCTCACTGTTCAAAAAACATATCAAGGAACATCTTAAAACTCTATGGCTATGTCCTTGTACTAATCCCGACTGAAAGCATGTCTCCCCACATTCATTTTGCTACCCTTCCCCCTCACTGAGCTCAAAACTTACACTTTCTATTGTTGAGAGTTACTTCTTAAAAGTTGCCTATTTTTCAATTTGTTGAACTTATCGGATATGTTTTTAGATTTGATTATGTAATTTCTCTTTTTTTAAACTGTTAAACTTTTATATTGCTTTAAAATAACTTTTTGTAGATGCCAGTGTTATATTTTTTCTTGCATGTACTGGAGCTTTTCTCCCCGGGCCTCTACTGTAAACGGATATATATCCAGTTGGACTAGCCCGGTCAACAAATGTAAAATAAAATAAATAAAATAAATAAATAAATAAAATTGATACACACCAATTCTGCCCACCCCCTCTCCCACTCATTGATACACACCAATTCTGCCCACCCCCTTTCCGACTCATTGATACACACCAGTTCTGCCCACCCCCTCTCCCACTCATTGATACACACCAGTTCTGCAGGTAGAAAAGTAACTACAAGTAAAAATGGATAAAGTAACTGTCATCTTGCAACAGCCATGATAAATGTTAAAACTTTCCAAGGTCGGGGCAGCTTGTGGTACTGGTTCCTGGGCTATACCCCCCCTCTTAAAAAAGAAAAATAAGTTACATTAAATTTAGAAACTCAGCTATTAGTTTTAAATTACAAATAATAGTCAACTTTCCTTCTTTATGTTTTGCTCTGGGCTTCTCAGAGTTCCAAGAAGATTCAAGACCCACCCAAAAAAATGTATTTCTCCATTCATGCCATCAGGTTTACTCCACTGATAGACACCTCTGTTAAAGGACTCAAAAATGTCTCTAATCAAGCATCTCACTGTGTGGCCGCTGCTGTGCAAAGGAGGTGATGCTGGAATGTAGAGGCATAAGTAATTTTTTTTAGTACAGTTTTGCTTTTGTTTTGCAGGTACTCTGCCTGTTACTGTAAGATTGCACGAAGGTAAGCACTTAATTTACAGTGTCCGTATGTATGCATATATGCATACATGGAGGCATAGATATTTTTAAATGTCCCTGATTTCACTGAATGTCTCTGATTTTTGTCTCATATTTTGGTCTGTTCTTCAAAGTTTGTGACTTTCTAGCAAATTAGTATGGATTGCAGTGACTAATTGGTGATGACAAGACAATTGAGTTTCAGACTTAATAGCCTTAAAAATATGCGAATGCAAAGCTGATATTAATTTATTTAAATGTGTGTGCAGGGGGTACATATATGTTCAGTTCTCCAAGAATTCACAAAACCTTTCTCATGTTTTAGTGTAGCCTTCAAAAAAGCAAGCTAATACAAACCTGTTATTCCATCAAATTTCTAATATAAAGAATGTGACAGAAAATTGTGCATTGGATTCTGACCAAAGTGAAATGAAAGGAAGTCATAGTTCCACTTTATTCAGCCCTATCATTGAGTATAATCACCCCTTTGGCATACAACTGACCAGACTAATGCAATAGCTAAAATACCCACAAAGGTTCCTTACCAGGAGAATCCAGGGTATAAATACCTTGTCCTACATGGATCACCTTAAAGCCCGATCTCTTACCTATACTCTGTCTCCTGCAGGTTACGGACAGGTGATCTATGGTTGGCATACAAGCCATCTTTGAATAAAGCTCTGATGGGCCTTTTGCACAGCTGCAAAATGAGCAGCATCAGCATCACCAGATCCAAGGTTTTAAATGTTGCTTGTGACATAAATATGACATGTTGATGAGACAGATATGTGTTTCAGAGGATCCCAATGATCTGGAACAGAGTCGCCATCCATATGAAGCAGAGTCCATTCCTAACCCTTTTTAAGTGTAACCTTGACCAATGGATGGGAAATTAGAAATTCACCCTTAGCCTGGCCTCAATGTTTCTGATAGACAGAGGCAGACAATAATGCCAAAACTAACATACCCAACAAATAATCTCTAGAAGCTTTCTAACATACCCCCCTAAGAACATCTGTGATACATAGGGGCACAGTTGGGTTGGATTGCACAGTTAGCCTTCTAAAGGCCTTGGTGGTCATTAGCCTAGTATAACCTATGAACTTATGAACCTATGAAAGAATAATTTCCTGTGTGGAAGTTATTTATGTATTAATTCACTCATTGAAAATGCAACCTGTGCCAAGTCAGACTTTCCCAGTAAACAAAAGCAATAAATAAATAAATGTACTTTATCAAACATCTGAGGTGTACAGTTACAGACATTCACATGACTATAATTGCCAATCTCTTCTGTGTATACGTGTGTGTGTGTGTGTGTGTGTGTGTGTGTGTGTGTGTGTGTGTGTGTGTGTGTGTGTGTGTGTTTGACAAACATTAAAATAAAGTACTGTGGTCAGTCATTAGTACTTTTCTTTTATCAAGTTCTGATATCTGCAGTGTATGCAGTCAGTAAAGCTGGCTTTAATTGCTGTGTACAAGTGCTGTCTGCGGATGAAAGTGATGGACCACATTTTTTGCTTAATGATAGGTAATGGTCATTGACTTGCTGTACTAGAACCCACCGTATTTCAGTTAGCTCCACCCATCAAGTCGCTTCCAACAGCCAGCCTCCTCTTTTCTAAAGGTAGCACATTTGGTGAGTTGGGATTAGGCATGATGTCTTCCTGCAGGCACCGTTCATCAAATGGTACATGCTGCAGGTGTGAACCTAGATGTTAGCATAAACAAAGATCTGTTCAGAACGTTACACTATGCATCAGCCAGCCACGCAGTACAAAAGTAGTTTAACACAAGGCACAAAGCATGATAGTAGCCAGGAGGGTGGGATTATACTGGTGTATATGCTGGCTGCTTTCTTTACATTTATATGTAATATTACAGACAGGCAGACTGGAAGGCAAAGGAAATTGTTAAGCAGTTATTTGTTCCAGGCTATGTCACAAAGTTGGATGGCAATCATGGGAAGCATTTCTGCAAAGGGCGAAGAACGATTGAACGTATAGTACCCGCAACATGATGTTTAAGAGTAAACAGGGGAAAAGAAGAGAGTGTAACCTCAGTGGAAGACTGCTTGACAGCAGCAAGAAAAAGTTGTTGACAATATCGTGTGTATAAACAACATAACATTCATTCATTATTACTTAAACTCAAATTGCAACAGCTGAAAACATAGATCTTTGAAATAAAAGGAGGTCACATATCTAACATGTACATGCATGGATGCAAGCATTTAAAACACTTCACTGAACACATATAGGTTCATAGCTTTTTACTAGGCTAACAACTACAAGGGCCTTTTTAAGCCTAGCCATGCATCCCAAATCGCTGACAATTTCTGGCACCCTTGCTAAGTGTAAGTAGGGGCTTGGGAGATGAAACATTTACAAGCAGGGGGTCTGGGAAATGAACCATTAACAGGCTGTCCATGTCCATTAAAAACATAAGTGCCAAACCAGGGATGAATTTTCTGTTCCCCATTCAATTGTCCAAGTTACACTTTAATTGGGTTAAGGAGGAACTCTGCTTCACATGGATGGGGAGCCTGTTCTAGAGACAGGGCAGTCTCCAGGACATGTTCCTGTCTATCCAGCAGGGCCTGTTTATATCAGAGCAGGCAAGGGTTAAGTTTTTAGAATGAGTAATTCTGGTGCTTTTTGTTTTGCGGATATGCAGGAGGTACATCAGGGTGGAGTCTGACAATGCCCTGTATGCCAGGCATAGACTCTAGACTTATCAAAGGCCTTTGACATGGTAAACCACCGACTACTCCATGATACCCTAAGAAACCTCCACCTGGATAACTTAACCCTAGACTGGTTTCAGGCCTATCTCTCTGGTAGGAAGCAAGCAGTACTTTGGCAAAATAAGCTCTCCAACCTCCTTCCAAATACCATTGGAGTTCCACAGGGGTCCATACTGGGTCCACTTTTCAGTCTTGATTAATGACCTGCATAAAGTGAGCCCTGAGGCCACCTGTATTCAATATCCCGATGACTCGACATTAACATGTTCGGACAAATCTTGACAAACTACTATCTAACACCCAAAGATGTTTCACAGCAATAGAGAAGTGGCTAGCTGGACAACTAATTCTGAATCCAAAGAAAACCAAATTATTACTCTTCCATCCTACCCAAAACTCCCAAACACTGCCTTTACCATACAATCCAATAATGGGACAATTATCTCCCCAGACGACATACGAAACTATTAGGAGTGACCATTGATAATAAACTCAAATTACATCCATATTAATCAAACCATTAAGACCGTTAACAAGAAACTGGGGTCACTATAGAATCAAATCCTTTCTAACACCAAATGCAAAAGTTACCCTAGCTCGCGTGATTTACTCTCTACCCTTCTATACGCCTCCACTGTTTACCAACCTTAACAAATCAGACCTAAATAAACTATCATGCTCCTATAACCATATAGCCAGATTTGCAACTGGCAAACCATATAGAACTCATCATTGTATTAACCTAAAATATCTTGGCTGGTTAGAACTCCCAAACCTTCTTCAACTAAACCAACTCATTGAGGCATTCAAAATACTCAAACACCCTGAAAAGTCCCAGCACTGGGTAAATTAATCATACCATACACCAATCTAAATAGTCTTCGGTCCTCGTAGAACACTCATTCAAACAGTCAAATCCTTCAACTCTGGAGGAGATGCATTATTTGCTAACTCCATTGGTAAGTTATGGAACTCCCTCCCACCTATTATTACCACCATTACCTCCCTACCCCAATTCAAAAAAAGTCTTACACACCATCTCCAGTCTCACTGGCTTTGCCAATGCTCATATCCAGATTAACATTTTTCTACATTGCCTACTGCCTTTCTCATCTATCAACTAATCTCCTTCCTGTTGTACTCTCCGGATCTTCTCTATTACCCCTATAATAAATCTTGCAACCTGCTCTATACTTCCTAACTCCTTTCCCCCTCATTATCTAGTTAGACTATCTAGTATAAGTAAATTTCTCTTTGCCTGTGCCCATCTTCTCCTAATTATGTCTTGTCTATGGATGCTATCTTGCAACTATGTTGGTTATTACAATAATGTATTAATATGTACCTATCTTACCCTGTATGTAATTTTACTCTATATGTGGAGCTTTTCTCCCCGGGCCTCCGCTGAAAATGGACATATATCCAGTCGGATTCTCCCGGTCAACAAATGTAAAAATAAAAAATAAAAAAAATAAAAAATAAATAGACCTCCCCTCAAAAGCATGTAGGGGACAGAACACAGGGACAGGGCCTTGAGGTGGTTTGCCCAGGACAGGTTACTTATTCTGTATTCTTTTAGTGAGACACCTCTGAGGACATTCTATTTGTTGGATGTGCTTGGTTAAGTACATACCAAAGGGGGCATTGTACTCAATGATAGGTCTAATAAAGGCTGAATTCAGTGGAACAATGACTAGTATAGAATGATTTACTTACTCACTACTGTAGACACGTGATGGTCAAAGGCTAGATTACCATCTATGTGTGACCCCAAGTTCCTAACTACTGGGTCGACTCCTAGGGGTGCATTGTCAATATAATAGTTAACAGAGGTGGATGACATCCTGAAGGATATTATTATGCATTTCTTGGCATTTAGTTTTAGTCCATGTCTCTGACACCAGTTATTTGTCTGTGTCAGATCTTCCTACAGAACATTAGTGTTAGTGGGGGATTCTATGATTGCTGATAACTGTCAGCCGTCTGCAATTGTAGTTAGCCAAAGGCCTTTGATACTGTGGCCTTCACTTCAGAGAAGTAAATTCCAAAAAGAAGCAGTTTCAGTTGAGTTTGTCTTGAGTGGGGTATTGTGTCAAATACCTGGCCAGGTCAAGGTAGGCAGTGTAACCTATGTTTCTCTCATCCATGATTTGGTGACCTTTTCAAAGAAGTCCACCACACTAAGTTGGCATGACCTGCCCTTGACAAAAGCAAATTGGGGAGGGTCATACATCTCATCTGAACAGATTTTCACAGAATGTCCAGATTTTTGGTTCATATTTTTGGTCCATTCCTCATAAAATTTGTGGTTTTCTGGCAAATCACTGGGATAATCTGAGGGCTGAAGTCACCAAATAATAAGATACAGTTGAGTTTCAGCCTTCATATCCTTCAGAAAATGTATGTTAAGACAAACCCTGCTACTCTAGTAACTTTCTTAGTTTTAAAAGTAATACTTAAAATATGTGCCTATTTTTGGACCTTTGTCCCCACATTTTTTCAGGCTTTGTCCAGATTTTTTGCACTAAGAGGTTGAGAGGTATGGGTAGAGTCCATTGCTTGAAGGTTTCCTATGTCATTATTTATCATTTGCATGATAATTCATTCCATGGCTTTGTATATGAGACTAGTGAGACTTATGGGTCTGTAGTTTTTAGGGTCTGTAGATGGGCCACCTTTGTGCAGAGGGATGACTGTTGTTCTCTATTCATGAGGCACAAAGACTATTTGGGAGCTACAGTTAAATAGGAATTCCAGAAGGCCTGATAGGTCATGCATTGTTCTTGGCCTCAGAGAGATCATTGAGGACCTGTTCCCCATTGATAGCAGGGGGAGTTATATTTGACGGTGATAGAGGGGTAAAGTTGGAGCTATATTTGTAGGCTAGGAGGTTTGCTATATCTTCTAGCTAAGTATAGGTGGTTCCATTTGCAGTGAGCTCTGCACACAATTGTGTATTGCCTTTGAGGTTGCAGACATAGCTACGGAATGCTTTGTGGTTGTCCTTGGCCTGGGAGGCCAAACTTACCTTAAATGTGGCTATGGTAGAATGTATTTGTCCTCTGAGTTGTTTAGCTTGATGGGAGTGCTTTTATCCTGTTGGGTGCTGCACCTCCTAATTTTTGCCATGACTTTCTTCCTTCTCTTATACAGACTAATGATGTTGTGATTCTACCAGTGTGGCTCGTTTTTTTGAGTTACTTCTGTACTTGTTACTGGTGGGTACAGCTGCCTCTGTACAGCTATTAACGTGCATAGGGTTTCTGTGAACAGTTCCACATAGGCAGCAGTGTTCCCAAGGTTTATGAGGGCTTGAAATTTTGCCAGGTTATAACTTACTAGTTAGGTCCTGAACATTCCAGGGACCAGGTTAGCTGGAGTTCTGGATTTTATTTTTACTTCAAAGGAGACCATTTTGTGGTGTGACCATACCAGAGAAGACATTGCACTAAGAGGTGTGCATCACTCTCCCATTTTAGTGAGGACCAGATCCAGTATGTTTGCACCCCTAGTTGGTATATTGACAACCTGGTCCAGGGAGTTTGTTTACAAAATCCAGGAATTGCTATGCCTGCATGTCTGGTGTCGTATATGATTCCCAGTTAATAGTGGGGTAATAGAAGCTGCTCAGGAATATGGTATTGGGTTGTATGTTAAGTGTTTCCCATAAGCTTAAATACATGTTATGGGTTTTGTGGGTCATAGAGGGGGACCTATAGCTTGCAGGGATTTTGCCTGTGGAGATTTAAAAATGGAAAAACTCAAATACACTGCCCTGTTTGACCAGTCTTGAAGTATATTTATCTTTTATGTAAATCGAGACTCCTCCACCTTTAGTCCCTGTCTGTGTAGTAGCGGGTCTAAATGTGTGGAAGGTGTTATGGCCTTGTACTGCCATGGTGCTCTCCATGGCTTTAAACCAAAGCTCAGTGACTGCACAGATAACAGCATTCTCTAGGGAAAGGAGAGCCTGTAGGGAGTGGAGTTCAGTGACTGCACAGATAACAGCATTCTCTAGGGAAAGGATAGCCTGTAGGGAGTGGAGTTCAGTGACTGCACAGATAACAGCATTCTCTAGGGAAAGGAGAGCCTGTAGGGAGTGGAGTTCAGTGACTGCACAGATAACAGCATTCTCTAGGGAAAGGAGAGCCTGTAGGGAGTGGAGTTCAGTGACTGCACAGATAACAGCATTCTCTAGGTAAAGGAGAGCTTGTAGGGAGTGGAGTTCAGTGACTGCACAGATAACAGCATTCTCTAGGGAAAGGAGAGCCTGTAGGGAGTGGAGTTCAGTGACTGCACAGATAACAGCATTCTCTAGGGAAAGGAGAGCCTGTAGGGAGTGGAATTCAATGACTGCAGAGATAACAGCATTCTCTAGGGAAAGGAGAGCCTGTAGGGAGTGGAGTTCAGTGACTGCACAGATAACAGCATTCTCTAGGTAAAGGAGAGCTTGTAGGGAGTGGAGTTCAGTGACTGCACAGATAACAGCATTCTCTAGGGAAAGGAGAGCCTGTAGGGAGTGGAGTTCAGTGACTGCACAGATAACAGCATTCTCTAGGTAAAGGAGAGCTTGTAGGAGTGGAGTTCAGTGACTGCACAGATAACAGCATTCTCTAGGGAAAGGAGAGCCTGTAGGAGTGGAGTTCAGTGACTGCACAGATAACAGCATTCTCTAGGAAAGGAGAGCCTGTAGGGAGTGGAATTCAATGACTGCAGAGATAACAGCATTCTCTAGGGAAAGGAGAGCCTGTAGGGAGTGGAGTTCAGTGACTGCACAGATAACAGCATTCTCTAGGTAAAGGAGAGCTTGTAGGGAGTGGAGTTCAGTGACTGCACAGATAACAGCATTCTCTAGGGAAAGGAGAGCCTGTAGGGAGTGGAGTTCAGTGACTGCACAGATAACAGCATTCTCTAGGGAAAGGAGAGCCTGTAGGGAGTGGAGTTCAGTGACTGCACAGATAACAGCATTCTCTAGGTAAAGGAGAGCTTGTAGGGAGTGGAGTTCAGTGACTGCACAGATAACAGCATTCTCTAGGGAAAGGAGAGCCTGTAGGGAGTGGAGTTCAGTGACTGCACAGATAACAGCATTCTCTAGGGAAAGGAGAGCTTGTAGGGAGTGGAGTTCAGTGACTGCACAGATAACAGCATTCTCTAGGGAAAGGAGAGCTTGTAGGGAGTGGAGTTCAATGACTGCACAGATAACAGCATTCTCTAGGGAAAGGAGAGCCTGTAGGGAGTGGAATTCAATGACTGCAGAGATAACAGCATTCTCTAGGGAAAGGAGAGCCTGTAGGGAGTGGAATTCAGTGACTGCACAGATAACAGCATTCTCTAGGGAAAGGAGAGCCTGTAGGGAGTGGAGTTCAGTGACTGCACAGATAACAGCATTCTCTAGGGAAGGAGAGCTTGTAGGGAGTGGAGTTCAGTGACTGCACAGATAACAGCATTCTCTAGGGAAAGGAGAGCCTGTAGGGAGTGGAGTTTCTTGTTAAGACTCATAGCACTGAGCAGCAACACCTTTAGATTGTCTTGGTTTTGATTTGCTTTATGAAGTACATTCAGTTTGGAATTACCTAAAAAAAAAGGTATGGAGGACAATGTTTTAGTTAATATTCAAAAGCCTAGAGGGGAAAGGTGCAGCCCATCTCTGGCAAAGCAGCATGGTCTGTTGACCATCTCCTTCCATGTTGACAAATACCGCACCCCAGCAGAACAGAATGAGCTCAGACTTTCTAGAATGACCAGCCCTATTATTTATTACAATGTAAATAACAGAGACCCTCTTGAGCTATTCCATCTGACAACCTGCACCTGATTGCACAGACAGTTCTCACCTTGTTGCACTTATCATGACACCAATACCAGCCAGTATGTCCATAAGCTGCAAATGGCATACTATGTCAAAGGTTTTGGAGAAATCTAGGAAAAAGATGCCAAAATTTTATTCTTCATCAAGCTGACATTGAAGGTGCTCTAGTAGCATTAGTGGTATAGTGGTGAGTATAGTTGCCTTCCAAGCAGTTGACCTGAGTTTGATTCCCAGACAATGCAAAAAGTCTGTACATTTAAGCACTCGTCTTGATTCTGCTGCAACGATACAATGCTTGTTTTTGAGAAGTTGCCATAATGGTTAAGGTGTTTACCTTACAGACACAAGGTGCAGGGTTTGATTCTTACATGGGGTAATTGGTTATGATTAAAATGGTCAACAATGGCAGTTAGCCTAGTACTAATCTATGAATTATCTGAAGGGGTGCAGTGTTACAGTTATGCTGCACCCTGAAACTGTGCTGGGTGATACACATTATGCTGCCATTGACAAGGCATTTTTGTGTACATATTTCAGCAGTACTTTGATGATAGCCTAAAGCAGAGCAATTGGTGCATAATTAGTACTGCAAATGGAAAGTTTCTTTTATGTAGAAAAACAATTAAAGCTTGTTTTCAACATACCAATGCCCGTCTTTCTTCAAATGATCTGTTACTGAGCTAAGTGATGCAACAGCAGACAATATGAGCAGCGTTCTTTATAAACTCTACAGGAAACTGTCTGTCGCTACAGATCTGGGTTTAATTTTTTTTTATGTTTGATTAATTTGTCTTCTCATAAAGTACAAAATATGATATGTGGCAGTTTGGGGATTGTGTAACATAAGTTTTTGGCTAGATCATGGAAGTACTGATTGGATTAACAGATAAGTAACTGTTAGTTTCAAGACTGTGTGACATGAATTTTTTGTTAGGTCATGAAAGTGCTGATTGGATTAATAAATATTCAAAAGTTAGTTTAAGGATTCTTTAACGTGAGTTGTTAGCCAGAGCACAGAAGTCCTGATTGGACTAACTGATAAGTAGCAGTTAGCTTTGTGGTCATTTACAATGAGTTTTGATCATGGAAACTCCTCGGCAGCCATGTCGTCACTGAGGTGATATAGGTAGGAGAGACTTTGAAAATGTCCAGAATGACGGAGTCAAGTTACGACATTTCACCATTCTTGAGATATTTGGAGAATTGTTGATTATAGTACTATTTTTTCATTAACCAGTAAGACAGCTTTTACTTAATTACAAACGGCTCTGAATTTCATTAAGTCACAATAATTTCAGGCTCTGTTGTGTCTGGTCACTGTTAAGACATCACATTTTTAATAGTTGGAAATCCATTTAAGATACATGCATCTTACTCATTTTATACACATACAGGCAACATGTCATATTTAGAAGTACTCCTGTGTTCAAATAATTAATTTCTTCATTCTGAGGCAGACCGCTTCACCTCTGACCTCAAGAATTCTAGACAAAGCCAAAATAACGGGGAAACAAAGGCCCAAAATCAACGCTGGAGTTGAACTGATGCTCTTAGAAACAAAGGCCCAAAATCAAAGCTGGAGTTGAACTGATGCTCTTAGAAAGCTGCTACAATCGTAGGTTTTGCTTTAACATGCATTTTCTGAAGGATATAAAGTCTGATACTCAAATGTATATCAATATTTAGTCACTTTAATCCTGAATGATTTACCAGAAAACCTTAGATTTTATGAGGAATAGACCAAAAGTATAAGGCAAAAAAATGGACAGTCTACAATATTCTAGACAGCTGAGAGGTGTATGTTTGTCTGTGTGCATGTGTGTGTGTGTGTGTGTGTGTG
>NC_056740.1:475953493-476020993 GCF_019279795.1 Protopterus annectens
ATGTGTGTGTGCGTAAGCGCATGTGTGTGTGTGTGTGTGTGTGTGTGTGTGTGTGTGTGTGTGTGTGTGTGTGTGTGTGTGTTTAAATGTGTGTGTATGTTTCTGTGTACGTGTGTGCCTGCGTGTGTCTGTGTGTATGCTTGTGTGTCTATATTTGTGTATGTACATGTATTTGTGTGTGTCCATGTGTGCGTGTGTGTGTGTGTGTGTGTGTGTGTGTGTGTGTGTGTGTGTGTGTGTGTGTGTGTGTGTGTGTGTGTGTGCATGTGTGTGCATGTGTGTGCGTGTGTGTGTGTGTGTGTGTGTGTACATGTATGTGTGTGTGTGTGGGAGAGTGAATGAAGGGAGTGTCTTTGCTATCGTGAATCATAAAGCAGCATAAGGAGGGTGCTGCACTGCTGAGTGTGCCATCTTTCAGATGAGGTGTTAAACTGAGGGTCTATCTGCTTGAGTTGGTGGTATCTCAGGTGAATGTAAAGGATGCGATGACATCTATCAAAAAGAGTAAGGGTCCTTTATTTAACACAACATAAAAAACAAAGTTCACATATTTATGAAATGTACATATTTACAGGCATGTACATGCACATTTCTATTTTATTTAATATGTATCATTTTTATTATAACATACTCAGTATTATTATAACATAAGCGACCCCACTCCTTCTGCCATGACCATAATCTAATTTTTCAGAATATATTTGACAAAATCATTTCCCATTAAACAAAATTTCATTTGATCTTTCATTCCAAGTAACCCATATTACATAAAATACATTATCTCCCCTTCTCACATATTCTTTATTCTTGCTTTTATAATATCCGTAAATAATCATATTCTTATTTGTATTGTTTATGTCATTAACATTCTCAAAGCATTTTCTTCACACAACATTTTGTAGAGTCTCACCACTCTTACATTAAGAAAACATGATCTATTGTCTTTCCCATTTCATTTGTTTTTATCAGACCCTCCCATTGCATCATAACTACATCATTTTTCTCAAACGTTTTTCCAAGCAAAGTCACTTTATTCATTTTATCAAATCACCCAAACCCTTACTTGTATCTTATAGGGTCATAGGGTCATAGGTTAGTACTAGGCTAACTGCCCTTGCAAGCCATTGTAAGCCTAGCCAATTATCCTTTGTGAGGCTCAAACCCTGCACCTTGTCTTTGTAAGGCAAACACCTTAACCACTAGGCCACCCTCCCAACCTTTATTCACACACATTCCCATTTCAGACACATCAAAACGTCCTCAACCATATTTTGCTCTTATCAACTACAACTATATTGTGTGTTTGTGTGTGTGTGTGTGTGTGTGTGTGTGTGTGTGTGTGTGTGTGTGTGTGTGTGTGTGTGTGTGTGTGTGTGTGTGTGTGTGTGTGTGTGTGTGTGCGTGTGTCAAAACTGCTTAAATCACCACCTCTTTTGCATCGCATATATCTAGTATCTTCCATTTTATAAGCTACTTCACTCACTATCGCATTCATCACCAATGGGAACAATATTCCACTCACGGGACGTCTTTGTCTTATACCACACTTCATACATATTTCCTTACTCCATCACCCATTCACTACCACTGTCACCCTATTATTTTGATATGCTGACATACACACTCTCCTAATTCTGTGATCTGTTCCACACTTCTCCATAACGTCATGCAAAGCATCATGTCCTGCTGTATCATATGCCTTGCTAATATCACTTACCATAAGTTTCACATCCTCCCTTTTTCTTATATCATCCACAATTTCTGTCACAACCAATAACAATTTTTGACATTCCTCTACTTTTATACAGCCTTCTTTCCACTTTCTTCTGTATTATTCCCATTAAAAATATACCCCAGGATTCAATAAGCAAAAAATTCCATGCAGGAATAGTGTAGCCATTCCTGCATGGAATATGGCTGCCGAGCAATCCAGTAAACCAGCCTAGGGACATGTATGAGCCTGCTAACACTATTCTGCCACGGATATGACTGGATTATGCTAATGACCTCATTTGCTGTTGAAAACCATACAAATAACGTCAATTAGTGATCCAGTAAGCAGGCAGGCATCCGTGGCAGAATAGTGTAGCATGCAGACATTTCTGCAAAAATCAAAACAGAGGCATGACAGCTCAAACTAAAGTATGTATTTTAATCCTTAGGCATGCCAATGGCCACATATATGGCCATTGGCATGGATAAGTCTTGCAAAAGTATAAAAATCAAAGTTTATTTCTTTTTGGCCGATCTCTGCTGTTTAAGCATAGGGCAGTGGCATGCAAACGGGATTGTGCCAAAAATAAAGAAAAAATGTGAAAAGTCAATTCTAACTGAAATCTGCATTTTTGCCATTATACTCTTTGACATGCAGAATCAAAATAATATCTGGGAGCAGTGGTTGCTAAGGGGAAAGGCTCTGGTGTACTGCTGTAACTAGGGACTAAGGCAGTGGGGTATGCTAATGAGGGAAATTTACTGAACCACAAAAAGAAGTAAAGTGCCAAACTGCACCTAATCATGTAGGTGCTAGAAGGCAGTGGTGTAAGTAGGAGGAGCAGCAGACATGAAAAGGGAGTGTGTCATGCTTGGTGTAAGCATATTGGAGCTCCACGGCTCTCAGATGAGCTTTGCTAAGCACAGCTAAGCAAGGGGTGTGTGTCTCAGGCTGTATTGGCTTATTCCATGAAATGAAGAGCGTATTCATGTCCAGGGGAGGGCTATTTCTCATTGTTTACCTTATCTAAATGGGTTTGTGTGGTGCATACCGGGTCTAAAACAAACAAAAAAAAATCCTGGAAATAGCAGGACTGTTTACATTTGGGCACGGGGTTTGCATGGCACGCCTCAGGGCTTAAAAGGGGTGGAAATGGTAAGGGAAAAAAAGAAAAAAGGGTAATAGCAGAATAAAAGCAATCAAGTACAAATAACATAGCTGGCAGGTGGAATGTATCATAGTCAGCCAATCATTCAGCCAGCATCTGCAGTACAACATTATAAACTATGCAAACACCTTCCGGTCTGTTTTTTCCCACAAACTCTGCACCAGTGGTGTACACATGCGGGGGAATTTTAACTGGAAAAATGTTAGAGGCTGCCATTGCTTTGATCCATCGGTATGTGCTAGAGGCTGAAGGCGGTGAGGAGGATAATGCTGACAACCACCACAGACCGAGGAGGACGAGAAGAGTGTTCAGACCCAGGGTAACCTACCAGGGGCTACATGATCTGGAGATAGTAGAGTGCTACAGCATGGACAGAGACATACTTCAGCAAATCATTGGGCTGTGCTGGCCTCAACTCAGACCCAGAGCCAACAGAGGGGAACCCATCCCAGTGAATACCAAGGTATGTGTAGCCTTAAGAATACTAGCTACAAGTACGTTCCAAAGACCTAGGTCCCCACAGGTACAGAAGGACTCAGAGGAGGAGGCCCCTGAACCTGCTACTGTAGGCAGATGGTGGCATGCCCAGTATGCTCAGGCCTTGGCAAAGAGGCGATGCATAGCACACATACTGACACTGTAGAGACCCAGGGACTGACACCTCTGTCTGACTTGCACACACAGTAAAATGGATGACACAAGCATCACATTACCTGTAACTTATCATGTATACAGTGTACTGTGTGCATCCGACATAGGCAGCCCTCAAGCATCATCCTCACAACTGCCACAGGTGCAAGGTAAGTCAGTTTTCTTAACAATAAATGAATGGATTAGTATGATTTGGTAGCATATCTTTGGTAATGCTGCATACATGCAAGGGAATGGGGTGACCTACTGGATAGCTATGTGGACACCAGGAAATGTCTGCACAATATGGCTTCCCCACACTATGCAATATCATTTAAGGTGACAAATCCACTGCAGTATATGTGGGGGACCAACTAAGTGGGGGGGTCATAGGTCACATGCATGGATGTCAATGTGGGGATCCCATACTCACCCCTCAGACTCACCCAGCAAGTCAGCTGCAGAAAACCATAAAGGAATGTCTGGCAAAGGCCCACAAATGGTGACAATGATGGAATACCCCCTTACAGACTTACACAGTGATATCACAGCAGACCTTGCATTTGCAGTAAGGCTCTAAAGGGTAAGAAGTCTGAAACTCAATTGTATGGCATTACAATCAAACCTGTGGTGTCTAGTGATATGCCTCTATTCTCCAAGACAGAGCACAATACTATGCTAAATGGAACCAAAATGTAACGCCAGTATTAGCCCACTCTGTGCAAATGTATATGGTTGACAAGTGTGCCGCCCTCCCCACACCCATATTCCCAAAAAAATGCAGTAACATGTACATTTGTAGGGTAATAGCAGCAGAGCACACATTGCCAGGGCTGTCCCAATCAACATGATAACTTGTTGCATGTTTACAATATGCAGGGGTCAATGAGCTATGCATATATGTGGGAAATACTGTCAGGATGTGGCCAGCAACTTCTCATGGCTGTCATATCCTAGTGGTCTATGTACAGTACTTGTGGTAGACAGGGCCATTTTCCTTGAAATGCAGTGGCAACTATTTTGCATGTCAGCTACATCTACAGTGGAAGTTGTACACATTGTCCAGATGTCAATATCCATTACTGCCAGGAAGCTGGACAGGTCATGTACAGGGGGCCACACATATGAATAGTACACAGGTTGGAGTAACCTACACAGTGCCTACCATACCTCCCAACTGTACAGATCTTTTGCAGAATATACACAGGTTTGCATCATATTTGTGGTGTCTTTATTCTGAAATAGTGGTTGTCTGGCAAATCATTGGCAAACCACGAAAGTCTAAAGTCAGAGAATAATGATGGATTGTAGTATCTCAGACTTCATACCCTATAGAAAAATGCATGCTAATGCAAAATCTGTTATTGTATCACCCTTCCAGGTTTGTAAGGCCAGTAGTTGCAATGGTCCGTATATGCAGGCCTTTGTCACCTAATTACTCATGGCTTTGTCCAGATGTCTGGCTCACATACGTAGAGAGGTATGGTGCCTAATAACATAGCAGTGAGTTCTGTCACTTACCATTGTCATTCTGGGGAGGGGTCCACTGCCTGTCAGTCTGGGAACATATGGGTGGCAGAATGCACTGCCTTGCTACAGATGGCCTACATCAGTCTCACATGGCCTACAGGCCTCTGGCAAAGGCCCATGCCTCACCCATAGTTCCTTTGTAGGGAATGTCATAGGGTACATACTACAAACATAATACAGTCAACAAAATGCAAATGTAAGGCCATGCCGCTAAATGCTGGTAGCATACCTCTCAACCTCATAGAGGAAGAGATCTGGACAAGCCATACATAATGATGGGATAAAGGTCCAACTATAGGGACACATTTGAAATATTGCTCTCATAATGTTAGAAAGTTGATAGAATAACAGAGGGGGTGGGTAGTAGCATGGATTTCATGAAGGGTGTGAAGTCTGAAACTCTAACGTTCTGTCATTATTCCCTGACTACAACCCTGAGTGATTTGCAACAAATGTGCTAGAAAACCATAATGTTAAGGGAAACCCACCAGATATATGAGTCATGAATCTAAATAATATATGAGAATATGTAGAGTTGACAGGTATGGCCACGCCATGATATGACCTTTTCAGGTAAGAAGAATACTGCACAACCAGGAGATCCTCAGCCAGTATATCACCAAGGTGCTGGACCTTTTACACAGCTTTATCAGTCAATCGGCTGTAGCCACATCTCCCAACTGGCCAGATTGTGCAAGAATGTCTAGCCTTTACCTCATAATATAGGTCTGAGCATCATCCATCTTGCATTTCTCTGGTAAATAACTGTGATGATATGATTATATCTGTGAAGAGTGGGTAAAGATAGATGAAGACTGCCAGCCTAGCCAGAAAGAATTTTGCAGATAATTCTGTCATTTGTAAATATGAATGTAAGCTACAGGCTTGTTGTCTTAAATGTAAAGAAATACTGTTACATGTGGAACTGGAAATAAATGTGACAACAGTGCACTCTACTGACCAAAGTAAAGCATGTGGTGACCCTTTGATGTAGACAGTGGTGCCGAATGGTCTAGATGAAGAAATTCTTTCTATTGTTTTAACCAAGAGTTAAATTGCTAGATTTAAACATGCAAATGTATTTTTATTGCTCTGCTTCCTGATGAGCTGCAAGACAACACAAGGAGATGTTAAGAATGTAAATGCAGTTTCTGTTAGCATGGGAACCCAGGGAAGTGTGAAAAATTATGTAATGTGTAGCCTGGGAACACCAGGAAAGTGTGAAGAATGATGTAATGTTTATCAGAACTGCAATTTCAATTTAAACAGAGAGAACCAGAGCTTATTAAGCATTTTTGTCTTGCCCATCTGACTCACAGCACTGTCTTGCTCATATGTAAATTATTTTAGACTTGTGTTTTCTTTTAGAGATAGCTAGAAACTAGAAAGATTAGACAAAGTGTTTTTCTGTGATGTCAGAACTGTACTCCTGAATTATTTTAAGTATTTATCTGTGATCTCTGAACACTTGACTAGCACTGTGTAGTAAGAAGTATTGCCTTGTGTTTATATTATTTATTATTAAATATTTTAAAACCTTTCAACTGTGGCTGTTTTGTGTAGAGATAATTTAAGCTCGAGTACATTGCATATTTATAGTGATTACTGTACCAACTCACTCTGATAAGCCTTGACTGTTTAGTTATACTACCAATTGGATAATAATATCACACAGTAATAATTGGACACCCTTTTAAGGGCCTTTGAGTAGCTAATAAATATTAGCAACCAGCCCCGGACTGACTGTGACCTCTGTGTGCTCTTAAGGGAAATTGAACTTTACTGTGTGTATTTGTTATCCTTTCCTTCATATATGATATATATAATATATGGTATTAGTGGTGAGGATTGAGGCTCCTTGATTGCTGGGCCAGGGCATAGGCATCACATATTAATTGCTTGGTGGTGGTGGGATAGCCACACCATATATTCATTGTTTGGCAGCAGTAGAATATCCACATCACATATGAATTGGTTGGCAAATACTAATTGGCTTGTAGTGGTGTGGGTAGAATGAATCCCTGTAGCTGGTGTACAGTGAGCTTTGAAGGTGTTTTGTACTCTAAAACAGCCATGCAGTGAATACTCAGAGTTCAGATCACAATTGTTTTATTTCTTTTGTTAGCTTAGTTAGTCAGGGTGAGCAGGCAGCTTTTCAGCAGAGGAGTATGGAAAGCTGACAAGGAGCCAGCTGGCGGAGATGTGCCAGGCTAGGGGACTGGTACATGGAAACCTGACTAAGGCAGACCTGATTGCAGCCTTGGTTACAGATGCATCAGAAAATAGCAACCAGGAGGACAATCAGACTGGCAATGGATGTATAATACCCTCGGAGAATGGACAGCTCAACCTTTCTGCAGAGGACTTAAAAATCCATCTGGAGCTAAAGAGACTTGAGTTGGAGGCCAGGCGTTTGGAGATAGAAGCCGAGGAAAAGGAGAGACAGAGGAAGCATGAGAGAGAAATGCTGACTCTTTGCCTGAGTCATGGAGGTAATGAGGAAGGGAGTAACTGGACCCCAGAAGCACAACAGGTCAGTAAATTTTAAAGAGGGGGATAATTTTGATAGTTTCATTCATATGTTTCTGAGGGTATGCAAACAGTATACTGTTGACCAAAGGCTCTGGGTACGGTTCCTGATCTCCTTACTTCATGGTAAAGCTGCAACTGTATTGTCTAAAAATGTCTGACATTGCATGTTTTGATTATACTGCTGTAAGAAATTGTCTAAAGCTAACACCTGAAATGTATAGGAAAAGGTTTCGTGAGCACAGACGCAAGGCAGATGAACGTGTGGGTGAATATGTTGCTGAACTGAGCACTTATTTCCATACGTGGGTGAGTGGATGTCAGGTTACCACTTTTGAAGAACTGGCAGATGTTTTGGTGAGGGAACAAGCCCTTAGCACTTTGCCTGAGCACATGAGGATCTGGTTAGCTGATAGACAATATGCTACTTCAGATGAGTTGGGGAAGAAGGGAGACCTATACCTGGCTAGCAGGGAACCCTGCACAAGAAAGGGACCCCCAGTACTGCTCATGGGTCTAAATGAACCCATTGTGGGCAGCACAGACTGCCCCAACAGAATCTGTCAGTAACAGGAGAAGCCACTAGTCCAGGTACATGTCCAGGAGCTAGGGTTAAATGTTTTGAATGCAACCAGTGGGGCGATGTGGCATACAGGTGTCCACAGAGGCATGGTGGAGAACAAAAGGTGAGGGAGCCAGTAAGTGGGAAAGACAAAATGACAATAGTAGGTTGTCTTGAGACAACAGGGGTACTAAACTACCATCCTGCAGATGTCCTAAGAGGGAAGGATTTGGATGAGGCAGTACCATGTGCTTATGCAGTTACATGCAGTCAGGCTAAGAGACAAGCATGTGGGTCTGGTAGCCTGGGGAGACCCAGACAGACTGCATACTTGCTGCCAGGACTTGTGAGGTGGTTACTTCAGGGAGGGAGATACCCTGTAGCAGTGAGACTGAAGGTGAGCCACAGCTGCTTGGGGTACTGATGGTCCCTTGGACAGAGTGACTGCAAAGATAGAGGTGAGTAGTAGTACCCAGGCTGACAGTGAGGCACCACTGTCAGAGGATGCCAGATGTCCTGTGGAAGGGGTGCTGTGAAGGGTTACAAGGAGAGAGTTGAGACAGGCTCAGCTCTTAGACCCTACATTACTAGGCCTGAGGCAGGTAGCTAGGGAGGCACCAGATTCTCAAGGAAAGGGGGGAATCTGTATACTGGGACAAAGGGTTACTATACAGAGAGTGTACCCTGAGGGAGGGCTAGAAGGTGAGAGAGAGTACAGCAGTTTGGTAGTGCCTAGAGCCTACCGTCTGGTGCTTCTAGCCATAACCCATGATATTCCCTTTGCAGGTCATATGGGAATAAAATGTGCAAAGAGGCTTATTATGCAGAACTTCTATTGGCCTGGAATTTCCAGAGATGTCACAGGGTACTGCAGGATCTGTGAGCAGTGCCAAAAGATAGGTAAGGCGGGAGACAAGGTGACAGCTCCTTTGATCCCTTTTCCTGTGACTGAGGAGCCAATTCAGAGGGTAGCTATGGATATTGTGGGTTCTCTGAGTACCCCAATTTTCACAGGGAAAAAGTATATCCTAGTGGTAATGGATTATGCTACACGATACCCTGAGGCAGTGGCTTTGTCCTCCATTGAGGGAGAGAAGGTGGCAAATGCTTTGTTAGAGATTTTCAGCAGGGTAGGTTTTCCAAAAGAAATACTGAATGACAGAGGTGCCAATTTCATGTCAGGCCTGCTGGCTTGTCTGTGGAAGTCCTGTGGGGTGAAGCACATGAAGACCACCCCCTCCCATCCCCCAACTAATGGTCTTGTTGAGAGGTTAAACTCTACAATCAAGTCCATGCTGCAGGCATTTGCATATCAGTTTAACAGGGAGTGGGACAAATATTTGCCCCAGCTGTTGTTTGCTTACAGAGATCTTCCCCAGGAATCCACAGGTTTTTCACCCTTTGAGTTGTTCTATGGGCATAGGGTGAGGGGACCTCTATATTTAATTTGAGATGAGTGGGAAGGTAAGTGCAAGTCTCACAAGGAGTCTGTTGAGGTATACATCCTAAATCTCAGGACCAGGCTGAGGGAACTCATGGGCTTGGTCCAGGAGAACCTGGCAGAAGCTCAACAACAGAAAAGGTGTGGTATAACAGAAATGCTTGAGCTAGAGAGTATGCTGTGGGGCAGCAGGTAATGGTTCTCATTCCTGTCAGACACAACAAGCTGCAAGCAGCTTGGAAGGACCCTACAGATGTTAAGTGATGTTAATTACATGGTGGAACTGCTAGGCAGAAGGCAGGAGCACAAATTGTACCATGTTAACATGATGAAACCTTACCATGATAGGGAGGCCCTTGTGATGAGCTTTTGGAGTGGATTGCAGGAGGAGTCTGAGGGAGATCTGGGGACTGATCTCCTCAGTGATGCTCGGGCTGACCCCTCAGTGGAAGGGGTAGCAATGTCCCAGCAGCTATCTCCTACACAGGTTCAAGAAATCTGAGCAGTGTTGCAGGTATTTGGGGACATGTTTATTGGGAAACCAGGGTGCACCCACTTGGGGCAGCACCAGGTGGATACAGGACCCCAAAGTCCTATTAGGCAGTCCCCTTATAGAGTGTCTGAGAGAGTCAAACAGACTCTGAGGAAGGAGGTACAGGAGATGTTGGAACTAGGGGTGATTCAAGAGTTCAGTAGTCCCCAGGCTGCCCCAGTGGTGCCGGTGTCAAAGAAGGATGGCAGCACCAGGTTCTGTGTAGTTTACAGGAAATGAAATAGTCACACAGAGTCGGATGCATACCCCATGCCTAGGACAGATGAGGCCCTAGTGCAGCTGGGTGGGGCTAAGTATCTTACAACCTTTGATCTTACCAAGGGTTACTGGCAGGTGCCCTTGACTCCCAGTGCTAGAGAGAAGTCAGCCTTTGTGACTCCTTTTGGCTTGTATGAATTCACCAAGATGCACTTTGGGATGTAGAATGCCTCAGTGACTTCCCAGAGGCTGGTAGATCATATCCTAGCAGGAGCAGGAGGGTTTGCCCTTGCTTACCTAGATGATATTGCCATTTACAGCCATTCCTGGCCAGAGCACCTTCTGCATGTCAGGGAGGTGCTGGACAGACTACAGAAGGCAGAGTTGACCATTAAGCTGAGCAAATGTCAGGTGGGTATGGCAGATGTCTCCTACCTAGGACATAGAGTGGGGAGTGCTAAGTTAAGGCCAGAACCTGCCAAAGTGGAAGCCAGTCAGGCACGGCCTGCACCTGTTACTAAAAAAGCAGGTGAGGGCATTTTTTAGGGACAGCAGGGTACTACAGAAAGTTCATCCCCAGTTATAGTACCATAACTGCTCCCCTCACAGACCTGACAAGGAAGAACAGGCCAGATAAGGTGGTGTGGACCCCAGTATGTGAACAGACATTCCAGAAGCTTAAAGAAGCTTTGGGAGGACCCCCTGTGTTAGCCAGTCCAGATTACAGGAAAGAATTTGTTGTGCAGGTGGATGCTTTGAACCATGGGGTGGGGGCTGTACTTAGCCAGATTTCTTCAGAGGGGGAAGAGCACCCAGTGGTTTATCTCAGTCATGGGTTCCAACCCAGGGAGGAATGCTATGCAGCTGTAGAAAAGGAATGTCTAGCCATAGTGTGGGCACTGCAGAAACTTCAGCCTTATCTGTATGGAAGAAAATTCACTGTTATGACAGATCACAACCCCCAACATGGTTAAACAGAGCCAGCCAGCAAAATGCCAAATTGCTAAGATGGAGCCTAGGGTTGCAAGCATATGATATGTCAGTGCAGCACCAAGGTGGGAGTAGCAATGCCAATGCAGATGGGCTCTCAAGACAGGTAATGGGGAAAAGTATACTCAGATAGACCTAACCCTCTCAAGCAACGTTTCTTAAGGGTCACTTGAAAAACTAGCTTGAGTTCCCTGGGGGGGTGATATGTGAAGAGTGGGTAAAGATAGATGAAGGCTGCCAGCCTAGCCAGATAGAATTTTGCAGATAATTCTGTCATTTGTAAATATGAATGTAACCTACAGGCTTGTTGTCTTAAATGTAAAGAAATACTGTTATATGTGGAACTGGAAATAAATGTGACAACAGTGCACTCTACTGACCAAAGTAAAGCATGTGGTGACACTTCGATGTAGACACTGGTGCCGAAGGGTCTAGATGAAGAAATTCTTTCTATTGTTTTAACCAAGAGTTAAATTGCTAGATTTAAACATGCAAATGTATTTTTATTGCTCTGCTTCCTGACCTGCTGCAAGATAACAAAAGGAGCTGGTAAGAATGTAAATGCAGTTTCTGTTTGCCTGGGAACCCAGTGAAGTGTGAAGTATGATGTAATGTGTAGTCTGGGAACCCCAGGAAAGTGTGAAGAATGATGTAATGTGAATCAGAACTGCAGTTTCAATTTAAACAGAGAGAACCAGAGCTTATTAAACATTTTTGTTTTGACCATCTGACTCACCGCACTGTCTTGCTCATATGTAAGTTATCTTAGACTTGTGTTTTCTTTTAGAAATAGCTAGAAACTAGAAAGATTAGACAAAGTGTTTTTCTGTGATGTAAGAACTGTACTGCTGAATTATTTTAAGTATTTCTCTCTGGCCTCTGAACTCTTGATTAGCACTGTGTAGTAAGAAGTATTGTCTTGTGTTTTTATTATTCATTATTAAATATTTTAAAACCATTCAACTGTGGCTGTTTTGTGTAGAGATAATTTAAGCTCTAGAGTACATTGCATATTTATAGTGATTACTATACCAAGTCCCTCTGATAAGCCTTGACTGTTTAGTTATACTGCCAATTGGATAATAATATCACACAGTAATAATTGGACACCCTTTTAAGGGCCTTTGAGTAGCTGATAAATATTAGCTGGGTGGTGGCAGGTGGTACTACCATATAGCCTGGGTAATAGGGGCATAGCTGGAGAACCTGTGCCAGTCTTTCCCAGGCGTGTCTGTGTGGTTGTATAAACTCTTATCTCAAAGTGTGTGTGTGTGTGTGTGTGTGTGTGTGTGTGTGTGTGTGTGTGTGTGTGTGTGTGTGTGTGTGTGTGTGTGTGTGTGTGTGTGTGTGTGTGTGTGAGTGTGTGTGTGTGTTTGTGTTGCCCAGCTATGCTGAGATCCTGACCCTATAGCTGTGTCAGTGTGCCAGTGAATAGTCTTATTGGGGAATTGGAGAGCAAGGGAGCAACCATCCCCGGACTGAATCTGATCTCTGTGTGCTCTTAAGGGATATTTCACTTTGCTGTGTGTATTTGTTATCATTTTCTTCATAAATGAGGCACCCTCTCTGGTGGTAGTGGTGAGGATTGAGGTTCCTTGATTGGTGGGCCAGAGCACAGGTGTCACAATATTTGTCAGTAGGTAATGACACAGTACATTACAGTGTCAAAGATTACATATGTCAGAAAATGTCGGCTAAAACAAACCCTGTAACTCAAGCAAATCATACATTGATACAAGCAATAGTTACAATAACCCCCTATGTTTGGCCAATTGTTTCCACATATTGGCAGCCTATCTCCAGATATCTTGCACAAACAGGTTTCAAGGTATGGCTGTAGCATACTTCCCCAGACTGGAGTACAACTATCCCTGGAATGGATTCCCACACGTACTATAGAAGGTCATACTGACCATGCTCCTACACTTAGAGAAGTGAAGCCCATGTCTGAAACCACATCAGATTTATATGTCTGTGTATTGTGCAAATGTCTTTGCTTATACACAGCTATGTAAACCTGTCTCCACACAAACCCATCAGACAGGATTACAAACAGCCAGCTGTAGGTGGCACATATGTGATATATCTGCATCTGCTGGATGTGATATATACACATATATATGAGCAAAATATTACAATATGTCAAGCATACACACACACATAGACATGGGGAAGAGAGAGACAGACAGTGATAGAGTGAAACACATGGAGACACACACACACACACACACAGAGCGAGTCATATACACGGATGCCCTGAATGGCAGAGAGTGATGTCCTGCTGCAGACAGTTGCATACCAGTTGTAACCACTGGCATGTCCCAGCATGAAGATGAGAGTCACTGTCTGATGGTACTGAGGTGAGGGTTGGAATATCACATCACCTACCTTTGTGTGTGTGTGTGTGTGTGTGCGTGTGTGCGTGTGTGTGCGTGTGTGTGTGTGTGTGTGTGTGTGTGTGTGTGTGTGTGTGTGTGTGTGTGTGTGTGTGTGTGTGTGTGTCTGTAGGTCTAAGTATTATGATGCCTTACCCACCCAGTACACCTCCCACTGCCCTACTTCACAAGATCTGCTGATGTCATTCACTGTAGAAGTACTGTTGGACTGGCCTCTGCCCTATAACATCTGGGGTGTGTGTGATAACTATATAAAACTATAGTGTAAATAACTATTTAGGTAGGGGTTCTAATCTCTGTCCTGGCAAATGTAAAAATGTTTGTGTGTGTGTGTCTGTAGGTTAAAGATTTTGAGACAGTTCACACCCAGTACACTTCCCATTGCCCTACTTCAGCACTCCTGCTGATGTCAGTCACCTTAGAAGTACCTTTTGGCAGCCTGCAGCCCTACAAGCTCTGTGGCATGTGTGATAATTGTGTAACACTATAATACAAATGACTAGTTAGGCAGGGGTTTGAAACTCAGTCTTGGCAAATATGTGTGTGAGTGTATTTGTGTGTGCAAGTGTGTTTATGTGTAGGTTAAAGTTTTTTGTGGCCTCTCTCACCCAGCACATCACCCACTGCCGTACTTTACAAGGGTCGGTGATGTTCCTCACCTTAGAATTACCTTGGGACACCCTTCACCCTATAATCTCCGTGGCATGAGTGATAAATGCATAACACTGTATTAGCAGTAACTAGATATGTATGGGTTCTAATCTCAGTCATGTGTGTGTGTGTGTGTGTGTGTGTGTGTGTGTGTGTGTGTGTGTGTGTGTGTGTGTGTGTGTGTGTGTGTGTGTGTGTGTGCATGAGAATAGTATCCTGTGGGGGTGTTTTTGTAAGAACCATATCCATTGGGGGGATGGGTTTTGCAATTTTTTGCTGTGGTCCACCCAGTACACATCTCAGTATCCAGTTTGCAAGGCCTACTGTTATCATCCACTATGGCGGTAGCTGTAGACACTCTGCAGCCCTATAAGCTCTGTGCCACATGCAATAACTCTGTAACAGTATGGAATAAATAACAAGATAGGAGGCCCTTCTAAGCCTTGGATACCATTCCCCACTCACGAATCATAGACAAACACACTCAGCTAGGCATCAACCCCTATATCATTAAGTGGCTTGTAAACTGGCTCACAGATAGAAACCACAGTGTGAAAGCAGTGGACTCCATGTCAGACTGCCAACCAGTCACACATGGAGTCCCACAGGGTTTGGCCCTGGGTCTCCTTGTGTTCAGGATCTATGCCTCTGAAGTCCAGCCCAACACGAAGGGACTCTGGCTGACAATGTTCGCAGATGACTGCAAGGTGGGTGCTATTATTATCTTCCCATGTGACGGTGACATCCTGCAGAAAGGCCTCATGTAGACCTACAACTGGTGTCAGAACCCTGGATTTTAGCTCAATGCCAAAAAATGTGGTGACATCCCCTTTGAGAACAACATGGTTCCCGTGAATAACCATATCTATGGTAGCCGACTGGATACTAAAGGTGTTATAAGAGAACTGGGAACACAAGTTGACAGTGAGCTCTCTGTTGACCACCACAGTGCCACTATGTTCAGAAAGTCCTTCAATGTGTCACATCTCATTACTAAAGGTGTTGCATCCAGGAAGTAAAAGGTCATTGTCTCCCTCTATTCTCCCCTCATTAGGCCAAGCAATGAGTACAATGGCCCATTTGGCATGTACCTCACTGGACACCTGCAACAACTGGAGAGGCTGCAAAAGTACCTCACAAAGAGGATCCTAGGCCTTAAACACTTGTCCTATATGGACAGACTCCAATAACTCCAACTATTCTATCTCATATTGGCTACTTAGAGGTGATATCAGCCTGACTTACAAAGCTATGTCTGACACAGCTCTGACAGGAATGCCACATCTAAAGAACCCAATCTGTCAACACCACATACCCCAGAGACCTCAGCCCCATTTCCACAATCAACAGAACATGCTGGAGGGACAGGTTTGCAACCCAGAGACTGCCCACGCTATGGAGTAGACTTCACATACATGTCAAGCAGATCACCTCACTGGCCCTCTTCAAGTGAAATCTGGATTAGTGGATGGGGAATAGAAATCCCACCCCAGCGGATCACTCCAGTGGCTATACTCATTAGACACACTGGGGACTATCATCAGGTGGTACAATGCCAGGGTTATCCCATGGGCTAGGCTTGTAAATGCTCCATGGGCATTCCCCTAGTACACACCTATGAACCTAAGGATCTCAGTACTGGCAAACATGTGTGTGCATTAGGGTGTATAACTGTGTTTGTGAGTGTGTAAACATGTGGGTGAAAGTAGTTCGAGGCCCTTTTCACCCAGTACACCTACCATTGCCATACTTTACAGGGGCTGGTGATGTTATTCACTATATAGGTTCCTTGGAACACTCTTCATCCTATACATTGTGTGGTGCATACGGTAACTGCATAACACTATAGTACCAATAACTACATACATACGGGTTATAATCTGAGTCCTGGCAAATGTATGTGTGTGTCTGTGTGTGTGTGTGTGTGTGTGTGTGTGTGTGTGTGTGTGTGTGTGTGTGTGTGTGTGTGTGTGTGTGTGTGTGTGTGTTTGTAGGATACAGTATTTTGAGGCCTCACTCTCCTAGTACACTGCCCATTGCCATACTTTACAAGGGCTGGTAATATTGTTCACCTTAGAAAACTGTGGGACACTCTTCACATTATAAGCTCCTTGGCAAGTGCGATAAATGCATAGCACTGTATTAGCAATAACAAGGTAGATAGAGGGTCTAATCTCAGTCCTGGCAAGTGTATGTGTGTGAGAACTGTACCGTGTATATGTTCCTGTGTATGTGTTCGAGTGAGAACTATATTCATTGGGAAGGTGGATTTTAAATTTTTAGGCCATGGTACTCCCAGTACACATCCAAAGGTCCACTTTATGAGGCCCACTGTCTTCATCAGCCCTAAAGGTATCTGTTGACACTCTTCAGCCCAATAAACCCCATGCCACATGCAGGAACTATGTGACAGTATGGACTTGACTATCAAGATAGGCAGGGCTACTAATCTCAGTCCTGGCAAATGTGTGTATGAGTGCATTTGTGTCTGTAAGTGTGTATAACTATAGGTTAAAGTATTTTGTGTCCATCCTCACCCAGTACATCTCTCACTGCCATACTTTACAAGGCCTGGTGATGTTGTTCACCTTACAATTACCTTGGGACACTCTTCACCCTGTAAGCTTTGTGGTGTGTGAGTTCAATGTGTAACACTGTACTAGTGATAACTAGATAGATAGGGATTCTAATCCCAGGGCTGGCAAGTGTGTGTGTGTGTGTGTGTGTGTGTGTGTGTGTGTGTGTGTGTGTGTGTGTGTGTGTGTGTGTGTGTGTGTGTGTGTACACGCGCACGCATGAGTACATGTGTTTGACTGATAACTATATCCATTGGGTGGGTGTGGTTTGCAATTTTAGGTCATGGTATTCCCAGTACACATACCAAAGTCCACTTTGCAAAGGCCACTCTTCACATCTACCATAGAGGCATTTGTGGACACGCTTCAGCCCTATAAGCCCCATGCCATGTGCAACAGCTATGTAACAGTGTGGAATGAATGACATGATAGGCAGGGCTGCTAATGTCAGTAATGGCAATTGTGTGTGCACTGGTGTGTATAGCAGTGTTTATGAGAGTGCAGACTTGTAGGTGACAGTCAAATGACTCCTTCCACACCCAGTACACCCCCATTACCATACCTCACAAGGGCATCTGATGTTATTCACTTTACAGGTACCTTGGAACAGTCATCACACTATTAGTTCTGTGCCACCTGCGATAACTGCATAACACTGTAGTACCACTATTTAGATGGGTAGGGATTCCAACCCCAATGCTGACAACTGTGATCTTGTGCATGTGTGTGTGAGTATGTGTGTGTGTGTGTGGGGGGGGCTGTATTCTCTGTGTGTTTAGTCAACACAATATCCTCTGAGTGTGTGGGTTTTACCAATCTGAGGTGTGTTCACCCATTACACTTACCATTGTCCACTTTCAAGGGCTGCTGATGTCAACAACCATAGACTTACCTGTATACACCCCTCAGCCCTATAAGCTCTATGGCACATGCAATAACTGTTACACAGACCTGGTAATTGTATACATCTGTACCTCGGCTCTGACATGATTGATGTGTTACCACTCTGCCATTCCCTTAACTGGCAATGTCTGCAGGGCCACATCCTGCTGACACACAGACACCTAGAACACAAACAGAATGCAGCATGTGAGACTACATTCAGTCAGCATTACTAGCACCAATAATGCATCATGGCTGAAAATGTACACACACTCTGAAGTGTACCCATTGCAAATGCCAGCTGACAGCATGTTACATAGCATTACATAGCTAAACTGTACTTAATTCACCCTGTGCGTCAGAACCATATTAGCATGTCCCTGCATCGGTGGTATGGATGAAGGAGATGAGGCACAGGTATCACCATATGCACAGGGTGTTGTGTGAATTTGCCAGAGGCCTAGGCTGGGCCATATAGTTGACATCATGTGTGTGTGTTTGGAGGGGTGTTCTAAGAATGGGCCATGCAGAGGTGGTGTGTGTGTGTGTGTGTGTCTGGAGGTGACTTGGCTGTGATGGTGATGTGTGTGTGTTTGTATGCACATGGTCAAGCCATGTGGCTGCCCTACACAGGGATATGTTGGACAGTTGTGGACCATACATGGCAGGGTGGACAATTCACCATCTCTGGCCATGGACACATAAACTGGTCCTGCCAGAGGTCTCACTGGCACCACCAGGCCCAAGGCCAGATGCAGTACTACTCCCCAATGGTGACTGCTGTCTGCTGGATCCATGTCCCTGATGAGACTGGACAGGACCACGTGCCCATTGTCTGCTCCATTCTGGTGTGAACAGCAACCACCCTTCGGTATTGCTGGTGGGACTGCCACTACAGGAGTGTGAAGGTGCATGGCCACGTAGACTCTCAGCTGATGTTGGTGCTGATCTACATCCATGTGGCTGATGCCCATCTCCCACCACATGCTGCAGCACAGACATTCAGTGGTCAAGGATTGCCAAGGTCTCACCCCACCATCCATTCAAGACCTCAGTATTTTGATCACCTCAACAAGGCCACATATGTCATGTAAGCCAGGAAAAGTTGCATCCAAGACCCTGAATATCTGTCTCTGGTTGCCTTCACTACGTGCTTGGGCATCCATGACAGCCCGAAACATGCATCTGGTGACACCTGTTGTGGCACTTGCAACAGTAGTTCAATGGGTGACAGTCCTCCTTCCAGCACCCCTGTCCACCCACCTGTGTGGGACCTCACCTGCACTTTGGCTATGGCTAGTGTCTACACTCACACTTGCCATAGTCCCCACACTAGCCTGTTCCATGACACCAACTGTCCATTATCAGTGGCTTCTGGGGATGGAGTATGTGTGGGCATTGTGACTGTGTGTGGGGGCATTGTGGATGACTGTGGGATGCCAACCGATGGCAAAGATTCAGCCCCTGACAACCCCACCTGTGCCTCACTAGGACCACCATCATGGTCAGAGTCTGCAGAGACACTGACATCAGATTCTGAGCAGGAGGGACCATGACCACCGTGTCCACCTGTGAGGGAGAAACAACATATGTACATTAATACCTGCATTATAAGGTTTGCTGGTACACACACACACACACACACACACACACACACACACACACACACACACACACACACACACACACACACACACACACACACACACACACACACACACACACACATACACACACACATGTATGCACTCACACACACACACACAGACACATACAGGTGAGGTGGCACAAAGGCATTGCACAGATCTCACAATAGTCAGCTGGTGACATTCATGACACACAGTCAGACCACAACATACACACTCTGGACAGGCCCTCAACATCATGCAGTGCAACCCTTTCCACTCAATGTTACTACAAATATACACCTCTGGGATATGTGAGTAGTGTTAGTAGGTGATGGGCCTTCACCTAGCACACACTGCACCCACGTACACATTACTGCTGTTCACCTGTATAACACAGTGTCAACTCCTACAGAACACACCTCACAACTATACAGAGTTTTGCTGAATGCCTAGATGTGTGACTCATATTTTTGGTCTGTTACTCAGACAGTTTTTGTCCTTGGCAAATCAGTAGCATACTCTGGGGATTGCAATCAGTAAATGCTAACATCCATTTGTGTTTCTGACTTCATATCCCGCAGAAAAGATAAGTTGCAACAAACCCCCGTAACACCAGCAACTTTCTCAATTTCTAACAGCAATATTTCAAACATGCCCCTGTATTTGGGCCTCTGTCCCCCAATTATGTCAGGCTTTGTCCAGATGTCATGCAGTAAGAGGGTGATAGGTATGGCATATCATTATTTAGTGCCTTCATTCCTGATATCATCCCAGTGATATAGCAGAATGCCAGACATTTTATGAGGAAGAGGTCATATATATAAGGATAAAGCCTGGATATTCTGTGGGAAACTGTAGAGTTGAAAGGTCTGTGTATGTCTGGCGAATGTTAACAGACTGACATGATTGTGTAGCAGTGTAGTGTGTAATTGTTAGTTCATCTGTGTGGGGAGGGGGTAGATGTAAGTGTCATGGCTCCTTTTCTGACTGTGCATGCTGCACCAGTTTCTGGTAGTCTATCGACTGTATATATCTGTAGGGGCAGACTGAGACATGTCCCATATCACCTCAATATTCCTACTACACAGTGACTTGGGGCACTATATGTAGGGGTAGTGTGTGAGTGGCAAACATAATATTTCTGTTCACACAGTTATTATACTCTAGTGTTCCTTTACCTTACCAGTATGTCACTTTGACTGTGGTGAAATTGGTTGTGGGTATGCAGGCTCACACTGGTGTCTGTTTTTCAGTGCTGTTACATCCCTGAAGTGCCTGATATATCTGCAAATGCATGTGTAATTCCCCATTGCTAATTTGGGGTAGTGTTGTGTCAGTCTGACTGTAGTTTGGATGGTGTTTGGTGACATGCATAGCAGCTCAGTGTGATTTCTCTAATTTCATGTTATGTCCAGATATTCATAGGATGTCCAGTTGTTTGGCTTGTATCTTTGGTCTGGTCTCCATAACTGTTGTGTATGTGTGACAAATCAGTGGGATGATGTAAGGATTTAAGTCACTAACTAATGAGAAGCAGTTGAGTCTTGGAGTTGCACTATTTCAGTCAATACATGTTAGAACAGATGGTGTTACTGCAACAACTGTCTCAGCTTATCTACTCAAGTATTTCAGATATGTCCCTATTTTCATGTCTTTCTCCTCCCACTTTGTCAGGCTTGGTCCAAAGTCATTTCACTAAGGGGTTCTGAGCATACCTGTTGACTGGCTGGATTCTTTCAGAATGTCCAGGTTTATTGTTCATATTTTTGGTCTGTTCCACAACTTATTCATATTTCTCTGGTAAATTACTGTGATGATCAGAGAATTTCTGACAGTAAATGGTGACATACATTTCAGTGTCAGACCTCATATCCTTCTGAAAATGTATGCTGAAACAAACCTTGTTACTCTTGCAACTGTCTACATTTCTAATGGGAATATTTAAAGTACATCCCTACGTTTGGCCCATTGTCCCCCCATTTTGACAGCCTTTGTCCAGATGTCTTGCACTAAGAGGTTGAGAGGTATGGTTCTGAGGTATGACTGCACTACATGTTTTATATACACACACACACACACACACACACACACACACACACACACACACACATACACACACACACACACACACACACACACACACACACACACACACACGCACACACACACACACACACACATATATATATATATATATATATATATATATATATATATATATATTTTTCATATATATATATATATATATATATATATATATATATATATATTAATATATTTTTCATCTATATGTATCTCCATACATATACATCTGTATATGCACATATACAAAACCTGAGTGATTGCACACAGCTTTTTCCCTTCTGTTGAATGACTCTACTGAATGATATGTTTGAAAAAGCAACAAAAATGCCTGCAGCTCAAATGGTGTAGTGGTACATTGCTCTGTCTGTAGTGTATAGGGTCCTGGGTTTGAGATGTGGCAGTGCTGATTATTTTGTTGCTAGGCAGAACAGTGGCTGACAAAGACAGAGTGATTAAAGCAGTTTTAAGTGGCTTTAAGCGGGTTTCCATGGGTTTGCATGATACTAAGTGATGCCAACATATGGTTAACTGTATACATGCTTAATCCATTTTGGCTTCACTTAGCAACTTGCAAACGGACTTAATCCCGCTTACTCCTGCTTACACCCATGCTAATCCCTTTAAAAGAAAAGAAAATGGGATTATGGGAAAGTGGTGAAAAAGGGGCACGCAGAGGGTAAAACAATACGAAAGGTAGCAAGGGACGTGTGTGATGGGTGTAGGGAAGGTCCATAGCTGTCAATTTCGTATACAGCAACAGCTGTGCATTTGTATGGAATTTGGAGGTGAATTTGGACACTCAAACCCCAGAGAGAGGAGTGAGGACAACAGAAATGTGTTGTCAAGTCAGTTGGACCGGATTACATGTGACCTGTGAACACCTGTAGGAAATGGACAGCTATGTAAGGGGTGATCATTCTTTTGGGGAACAGATGCCCTTTTTTCTTTGTTAAGGTGATAGTGGGGTGTTGGGAAAGGATTGTAGTATGTCTGTGGAGGTAGGTTGGGTAGGGAGACACAAGACAGACAAGAAAAACAGACAGGGGTGGTGTATGACACATGTGGGGTGTAAACACTTTGGATAGGGAGGGTGTTTGGGAATCAGGGCCCATCAGCCCCCATATGGATATGGTGGGACTGACATCCCCACCTGCAGGCAGTCATGACCGCACCTTCATAGCCACAATGGTGGCTGTGCTGGGGTCTGGACAGGAGGGGCAGCCTGCTCCTCTAAGTGCACCAGGCAGCCCTCCTTCTGGCACTGCTGGCCACCCAACTCAGAGCAGATGACACTGCACACCATACCCCAGAAAGGATGGCAGATGATGGACTCATCTCCACACCCATGCCCAGGTGGTGTGAGGCCTGCAGAAGATGAAGTTCCAGGGTGGGTCCCAAATGTGCTGGGGACCAGTGCCACAGCAAGATGGGGTGGGACATATGGATCTGCTGGTATCAGCCTTCCCAAACGTGCTATGATGTTGAGGTTTTCCAAGATATATTGCTTAGTCATGAGCAAAACATTTCAAGATTACCTTTAAAGGCATGCATGGGTGTTCAAATTAACACAAAACAACAAATGTGAAACAGTTGCATAGCAAACAGAACATATGCAGAACTGGAAAAACAGTAAACATTGTAACAGTATGCCAGTAACAATGATGGCAACAGGCCACCAGCAATGGTATTTGAACAAGGAATGTTAATATGCAACCAATTAATTATATGAACAATAATGGAACATGTGTCCCAACATTAGGTTTGGTGAAAACATACCCGTACTATATGACTAATAATTAGAGATGCAGATGAGGGGTGGGGGGAGAGAAGAAAAGTAGATTAACAACTGCATCGGCTTCTATTTTTACAACAGTACTGTTCAATACTGTAAATGTCTGCTCTCACTTTACATCTACCTATGGGCTACCTATGACATACCCATATTTGTGAGATGGGCCATGTAGATGGCCTTCCGTACAATGGTCCCCCCATGGTAGGAAACTGCCAGGTTGTTCCAACCTCAGTGTACAAGTCACCTCACACCTGATTGCATGCTCAGTACATTATTACTGTCATACTTAGTGTGGATGACATTTGCCACCACAGGGAGAGTGATGGCTCTTCTGGCATTCCGTTTGCAGTAGTGCTTCTTGTACCAGTCAGTAATTGGGTGACTGCCTCTTGGGTGATGATCACATCAGTAGGGGAATCTAAGACAATGGGCAGCTTGCAAGCATCCATACACTTGGTCAGCCACAACCACTGCTTATGTCCTGTACCTCAGATATATATATCTCAAACAGTAGAGGCCCCCAGACCAATCCTTAGGGTGCACAGTTGTGGATGAATCTACTATTAGAGATGGGTTCTACTAGTTTGACTGAGTGGGTACTATCATTGGGCCAGTTAGCTGCCCATCTGACAATCTACAGGTTGGTGCCTAGCTGTGTAGGTGTATGTATACCATCCACCTGGGGATTAATGTGAGACGATTGGACTAGGTGAAGGTAGGCATTGTTCATCATCTCCCCCCATCCCTGTGTTTGTTGACCACTCCAAAGAGGTTGATTAGGTTTAACAGGCCTGATCTCCCTTTGATACCATGGTGTGTGGGCCCAGGCATTTTGATGTTGTCAATGTCCCTGTGCATAATGTTCTTGATATTGCCTTCCATGCCCTTGCAGAGCAGGCTAGTTAGGCTGATGTGCATAACATTGGCTGGGTTGGTGTATTACTCCGCCTTTGTGTATAGGGATGACAGTGGCTGTCCTATGTGCAGATGGGATGGGGTGCTCAGGCTATCGCTTGACTACAGTGCGGAATGGATCTGAGAGCCCATGTCTGTGTTCATGTGGGATGCAGCCAGGGTTGGTATCATGCTGTCAAAGGAAAAAACTTCAAAGACCAATTCATGTTAGGTTCAAGCAAGGCACCCTTTATTACTTGCAGCAAGGAGACAAAGCATGTAGGCACAAGATTTGTCTGAATGCTTAATGATTAGTAGGTTATACTTATACAGTTTTCTTCCTGTCACACAGAAAATGTTACATTCTATTGCTGACGTAGTTAGACACAGCTTTTTGTATGTTCTACAGAAAATGTTGCTAGACTTATTGCTGACCAAGTTTAAAATATCTGCTGTTCTGTAAAACATTTTGAGAAAAACAACCTGGCCTTGGGTTTATGTCAGTCCATTTCAACATTTCAGTTCTTCTATTGTACTGTTCTAATACATGTGTTACATTTTACCTAGATTCAAGGTACATTTCTAGCTTTAGTACAAGTAATGTTGACTACAGTTTAAACTTTCAAGCATCTATTGTTTTCTTTATCAATAGCTTCTAGCAGCTGCATGTTTTCTCATGGCATAAGCAGAAATGAATATCCCTTTGTTAAGTTTCATGACATTAGCAGAAATGAATTGCTTCTTATTATTTGCTGACATTTGCAGAAATAGAATGCTTCTTGTGAAGTTTCTAATGGCTGTGCAGATTCATGCAGTGTGAACAGAATAAATGTATTAACCCTTTTAAATCTCAAATGCACTAAATGCACCAAGCATGCATATTACTATTACATATTTTCTAACATTTCCCCCCTTTTAATACTTTTATTCTACTTTCAAGATAAGCATAAACAGTTTTTCTTCCCCTAACCTCTTCCTACTCAGGATTTGCAGTTAAGTGAGTCATTCAGTTAAAACTTATGAAAGCCTTTTCAGATTTTTAACAATTCTTCAAGTTCAGCACCTTGGTATAAGGTTTCTGAAACTGACATGCCTATAAAGTAATCATTTTTTTCATGCAGGGGATGCAGCAGCACACACATACCACCAGTAGGATCATTCCTACACAGATGGCAATCAGGATGTTCATCAGGATACTGCCCTTCCCCCCAAACAATTTCTGGAAAAAGTCTGTCAATGGATTTGGTCCTGGTTTGGTCATGGCTGACACCTGCTGAATTACCTCAAGATGATTGTCTATCTCGTGTTTGTGGTCAGGAATATATGAACAACACTCCTCCTGGATTAAAGTGCACGTACCTCCTCTCGCCGCTAGGGTGAAGTCAAGAGCCATGCGGTTTTGAAGCACTACAGTTCTCATGGCAGTCAGTTCATCAGTCATCAATTCTAGGCAGCAAAGGTTGCATTGCTCATTATTTCGAGAAGTTTAGACAATTTTCTCAGTTCCCAGATTGATTTCATTGCTCCATATGCTGGCAGTACACCTGCCCACGAGATGATGGTATCACCCAAGTCCATATGTGACAGTCCATTTTTCCCTAAGCCCACAGCATGATGGTTTTTCCAGCCCACATTGATTTGCCCCACTGGATTGACAGGCTTTTTGATTTCTCGTCGAACTAATTTTCCCTTGAGGTAAAACTGCTGTGTGTTGTATGGCCGGAACCAGGTACCCCAAAAAACAACTGCCCGACCAATTCTCAGGTAACCACTTATATGCTTTCCTACCACATACAAAGTAACAATCTTCTACTTTGGTAGTAACTTTACTATGTCCTGGCTCTGGATGAAACATTTTTTTGTCTATTATAGACAGTTGTCTATAAAGGACAGCATTATGTTTTACTTCACCAGTTGTCCTATGCATCAGTTCAACAAATGAATCATAACTCGTGTTGCAATAGGATCCTATGTTATCAGGTTTAGTGTAGCATCTATAGGGAACAGTCACATTGCAATTGCTCCAACCCACCTGAACTGTATCATTTTTGTAAAAACACACAGTCCCCTTTTGTCGAACAGACAAGTGCAATGCTACTTTATCTTGTGATGTGAGATCTGATGTACCATAAATTAAGTTTTCCCAGGTCTTGTTGGCTCCTAGGGGGACTGAAGTTAACAATAACCCCCCATATGCTGTTGGCAAAGCTGTGCAAATCCAGCAATTCGAAACATTGAAGGTCTCAGCATACACATATTTGATTGCCTGGTAAGTGTTAAAGTTTGGGTGCCATTCTGCATGCCACTCTGCATGCTTGTTCAGTTCAGTTTGTGTGGCTGTGAAAAGGAATGGCCACAACAAAAAGATTATTGTCACTAGTACAGTCAACAGGATGGTTATGCAATACTTCTGAGGAAACGGTTGTTCTGCATTTCTGTTTTCTCCAACTCTTCTGAATAGGTGCATTTGGATCTTACTGGATTCTGTCATCTTTATTTCAGACACGTGTTCTTACTCTCTGCCCTAATAGGACCTTCAGCACCGATGGTTTCTTCGCTGGAGTTGAGACGGATTAGTCCTATTGATCTGACCCCCCCTTTGTAACCAGACTTTGTGCTGAGGGCCCCGATGGAGAGGTAAGATTTTTGTCCAGTTCAAAGTTCTTAACAAGTTTGCAGTGCGTCAGGTGGATCCACGAAGCTCACTCTGCTATCTTGACTGCAGTGGGTGTCAAAAGAAGCACCTGGTAGGGACCTTCCCACCTCGGCGATGACCAATTCTTCTTCTTGACAACTTTTATCCACACCCAGTCTCCGGGTGTCACTGCCACTTCTGATGTCTCGGTTTGCTTTCTATCTGAAACAGAATTTGACTGCAGCAGATGTTTAGAATTCATTATTTTCCTCATATATTCAGCTAGTGTAAAATCAGCTTCCTGGTCTGATGACATGAGAAGTTTCCACTGGGATGTATAGTAAGCCCTTCCAAATAACTTTTCAAAAGGAGTCAATCCTTTTGCTGTAGGGACAGTTCTCATGCTCAACAGTATATCCATTTTTCCCTGTCTCAGCTATCAATTTTCTCAATTTGTTTTTTAATATACCATTATGCCTTTCAACTAGCCCTGCAGATTGTGGATGGTATGCACAATGATTTTTTAAAGAAATACCAAAATGCTTACTCAACTGCTGTATGTTTTGATTTACAAAGTGTGTACCACTGTCACTGTAGATCCTTTCCGGAATGCCAAATCTAGGAATGATTTCTTTGACAAGTACTTTTGCCACCGTAGCTGCATCTGGATTTTTGGTTGGAAAGGCTTCCACCCATCTGGAAAACATATCTACAATGACAAGACAATACTTCTTATCTTCACATTTGTTCATTTCTATGAAATCTATACAGATAGTGTGAAACGGATATGGTGGTGTAGGGAAACTCCCTTGCTTGGGCTTTATCACCCCCTGCGCATGATGTTTGTTACAAATCTGACACGTCAAACAAAATTTTTTAGAGTAGTTTGTAAATACGTACGTTGTGAACACCTGGTTCACCAGCTGTACCATCCCCCCTGTTGAGACATGGCACTGCCCATGGCTCAACAAAGCTGCATATCAAAACAAATTAGAGGGTAGTATCAGTTTCCCTTCTCTAGAGATGTACAGCCCCTTTTCGAGAATTGCTCCTCATTTTACCCATCGTTGTTTTTCAGCTTGCGTAGTGAGTGTCTGCATTGTTTTTAACATTTCTAAGTCTAAAATCTCAGAGGGTTGTAATTCCTCATTTAAAAGAAATACTTCTGTGGCTGCTTGTTTTGCAGCTGTATCAGCTCTCGCATTGCCTTTTGAAATTCTATCTTGTTGCTTGGTGTGAGCTGTGCATTTACAAATGGCTACTTTCTGAGGTAACTGAATAGATTCTAAAAGATCTAAAATAAACTGTGCATGATTTATAGGTTTGCCAGTAGATATTATCATTCCCCGGTTTTTCCACTGTTGTGCAAAAACATGTACAGTAGAAAAAGCGTACTGGCTATCAGTAAAAATGTTTTCACATTTACCCTTTGCTAAGGTACATGCCCGTGTCAGGGCGATCAATTCTGCTGCCTGTGCAGATAAGTTGTGTGGTAAAGGTTTTGCTTCTATAATCTCAGTATCAGAAACTACTGCATATCCTACTAGGTTCTGTCCTGCAGGACCCCTTTTGCACGAGCCATCCACGTAGTATGTCACCTTGGCATCATCCAAGGGGACATCCGTGAGATCTTTTCTAGGTAGTGTCTTTTGCTCAATTACCTGCAGGCAGCGGTGCAGTGTGCCATCTGCAGGGGTCGGGAGCAGAGTAGAAGGATTCAAAGTCATGCATCGCTCAATTGTCATATGAGGTTGGCTCAACAATATAGTCATACAGGAAAGATGCCTAGCAGGGGAAAGATATGCCACCTTTTCTTGTAGTAAAATAATCACGACTGCATGAGGTACTCTCAAAGTGAGAGGGTGGAACAAGACTACTGAGGCTGAAGCCTGTACTGCCATTGCAGCTGCAACTACTGCTTGTACACAGTGGGGTAAGGATCATGCCACTGGGTCTAGTTGTGATGAATAGTAAGCAATGGGGCATTGCTTATCCCCATGCTGCTGTGTTAGTACTGATGTCATGTAACCCTGCTTACAATCTACAGTTTGGAAAAAACGTTTATGGTAGTTTGGCAATCCCAGAACTAATGAGGACGCTATTAACTGCTTCAGTTTGCAGAAAGCAGATTTTACTTCTGGTGTCCATTGTAACAAATCCTGCGTTGCCATAGGTTTCTTATATATAAGGTCAGTCAGAGGTGCAGATTCCAAAGCATAGTTTGGAATCCAGCTCCGGCAAAAATTAGTTGTACCCAGGAAGGACATAATTTCCTTCTTGGTAGTGGGTTTTGGTGCTTACAAAATTGCTATTTTTCTGTCCTCATCTAATGTTCTGCTTTCCTTGGATATTACATATCCCAGGTATTTAACTTGTTTTTTTCCAAAGCTGTAGTTTACTCTTATTTACTTTATGTCCTTCAGCGGCTAAGAATTGTAGAAGTGCTATGATATCTTCTCTACAATCCTGCTGGGTGGGGGCTGCCAGCAAGATGTCATCAACATAAAGTAAAATCTGACTGCCTCTTGGTGGGGTGAATCCCGCCAAGTTGCTTGCCATTTCTTGTGAGAATATTGTTGGACTTTCACAATATCCCTGTAGTAGTCGCGTATATGTATACCTTTTCCCATGAAATGTGAATGCAAACCAATACTGGCTATCAGGGTGTATCAGTATCGAAAAGAATGCATTGCTGATGTCTACCACAGAAAAATACTTCTGTTGAGGTTTTAAATCATTCAACAGGGTGTGTGGGTCTGGCACAGGGGTGCCCTTGGTATTACTGCATCATTTACAGCTTGTAAATCTTGGACCATACGCCATTCTCCATTTGCTTTTTTGACTGGAAATAAGGGTGTGTTACATGGTGAATCGGGAGATTCTACTAGTATCCCTCCTTTAAGTAAGGCTGCTATAATAGGCTTTATCCCTGCCTCTGCATCTTTTCTTAAGGGATACTGTCTTTTTTGTGGTCTGAATGCTGACTTTGGCGTGATAGTAACTGGTCCCGCTGTACGAATGAGCCCTACATCTGATTTTCCTGTTGACCAGAGAGTCTCTGGTATGTTTTCTAAGGCATTTTCTTCCTCCTTTAACAGGAGTGTCAATCAGCTGTCCTCACCAGACTGTAAGTGCACAGCTGGGTTGGTCTGAGTTATCCAATTCAACTTCTGTATTTGTATTCCCTGTTCTGACAGTTCTAGTTCTGTCTGTTTCTCCCATCTCGTGACTTTTTCTCCTAGGTCTGCCCATTCTATATTTCTGTTTTTGGTTAAGCTAACATGTGGTAATCGATTAGATTTATAAAGTGCAAAGAACTCCTGGGGCAATGAACAGCTGGCAACACTGTTCCCTTCTGTGTCCCAGTACAGGTTACGCAATATCAATCTGTTTGCATGATTCTTAAACAATTCTTGCTCATATTCCTTATCAGGTCCTGGTGTGTTACAATAATACAGGATACAGTGCAACAGGTGTTGCTTATCAATGTCAAGGGAGGGGAATTTGCTGATGGCTACATTCATTAACTCTTCAGTTACAGTCCCTGGACCAGTCGTAACCAAGTCCTGGCTGTACCAATAAAACATTTCACCCCCTGATTGCACTGCAAAGGTATCAATTTGTCGCTGTGCTTCCATACCCTGCATGGTTGGGACTACTGCTATACCAAATAGTTGCATGAGGTCTCTGCCCAAGAGGATCCGTACTACCAAAAGAAGAAGCACCACAGTGTATCCAACTGCCTAAATAAATCCTGCAAGCACGATGAGTTAACATACTGTTTATTACAAAAAACAAAAAATCACATAAAGCGCTTTTCATCAGGCCACATAGCCCAACTTCTTCAGATAATTATACAACATAGGCCATACACTATATAGGAAGTGAAAAGTCAGCTGGTTCCTGAATCAGCAGGAATCAGCTGCTCTTAAAGTGGCAACCACCTTCATTCATTACCTAAAGTATATAGCTTAAACAGTTCTCATCTAACACATTGTTTTAAAGCAATATTTTAAAATAATATTTTAAAATAATAGATAAATAGTGTAAAAGATCAGTGTAAAAAATCTAAAACCAATAATTATCTATTATGAAATATTAATGCAATTAAAATTAAAATTAACAGTGTATGTGTGTATTTATATTTATGTTTTGTGTTTGAGTATAATAAACCTTAAAAGCATGTAAATAAAAACATGTAAGTGAAAAACAGCAAAACCTGACTTAAAAAGCTGAAAGTCAAATACACTCTAAGACAATAGTATGCATAGACCATTTTAAACACAGCATAAAGGTCAACTCCTAACCACATTTTTAAGTTGTAGAATGCACTTAATTGAATTAATTAAATTTAAGAGCAGCTGATTCCTGCTGATTCAGGAACCATCTGACTTTTCACTTCCTTTTCACTTCCTATATAGTGTATGGCCTATGTTGTATAATTATCTGAAGAAGTTGGGCTATGTGGCCTGACGAAAAATGCTTTATGTGATTTTTTTTGTTTTTTGTAATAAACAGTACGTTAACTCATCGTGCTTGCAGGATTTATTTGGGCAGTTGGATACACTGTGGTGCTTCTTCTTTTGGTAGTATAGATCCAGTTTGTGTTTGTGTCTCTGCCCATAAGGTTTACTGGGCATTTTGCAGAAACAACAATTTTGCTTTTTTGTGTCAATCCTGAAACTGGATCAGTTATTGCAATGTTACGGAAGAGAGGCTCCCGATACAGCTGTCCATTAGCTGCTTTGACTAGTATGTAATCAGGTGACTCTGTGTTTTCTGGCAGTTTGGAGGGATGTATCAGTGTTCGTGATGCCCCTGAGTCACACAAGAATTTGACTTCCCTCCCTTCTACCAAGAGTGTAACTTCTGGTTTTGTGTCTGCTAAATAAAGCTCCAAGCTCAATAAAGCTAGGTCCAATATTTCATTTTCTTTATTGTCACTAACTTCCTGCACTTCCTCTACTCCCTCTATCACATTCTCATTTGTCCTTTCTTTGCTAGCCCCTTCTAGTGATTCCTGACTACCATATAGTCAGTCCTCACCCTCCTTATCTTCCGTTGTTGCCTTCTTGTTTTTCTTGCAATCCCTTGCCAAATGTCCCTTTTTACCGCATTTGAAACATTCTCCCCTTTTCTTTCGCCCTTCAAAGTCCTCTGATCGCTGATCAGATTGTTTGTTTCCCTGGGCATTTCTCTTGCCCTTTTTCCCAGACTGTACTACGTAAACTTCTGCTCCATCTTCTACAGAAAATACTTGAGCTTTCTTTTTTCTTTTTGCAATTAAAATGCCTTTCGGCATGCCTAGCATATTCAGGTAATGATTGTAACCTGCTTGTACGATGATCTACCATGTGTTTTGTAATAAAACTGCTTATAGGTGCAATACTGCCCTTTAAAAATGCATTTTTTAACTGCTGTTCATATGGGGAATCTTGTGTTTGATCTTCAGGAACCTGCATTCCACAGTGGTTATTAAAACATTCTAGCAATCTGGCATAATACCGATCAATTGTTTCACCTTCTTGTTGGATGCATTGATTAATGCAAGTCCAGTCTGCCCTAGGTTTCCATTTTTCAGAGATGCGGTCTGTAAGACATTTTACTCTGGTGTCTAATTCTGCGCTGCTATGTGGGAGGGGTCTTTGTGAAGCATCATGGGGATTCCAGTTCCCACTGATTATATACCAATCTGGCCCTACAATTTGTCTAACTACCTTTTCTACCTCTTCTCCATTTAAGTTATAACTCAGCCTCATTCCTTGTAAATCTTCAGAGAATTTTCTAAAATTAACTTTTGGATGGGGGATTCCCTCAGTGGCTTTCCAGATGTCTTCCAGGGTCCAAGGTCTATATACTAAAATAGTTGGGTCCTGATTATCCTGACCTGCCTGAGGGTTGGGTACTTCTATAAGTGGACATATTTTTTCTTCTTCACATATAGATTATGAATTCTTAACCATTTGCCATAACTTGATGCCTTCATCTGAGTTACCTGCCTTTGTTCGAGACCTGGTCTCGATGGGATCTCTAATAAACGGTTTTATTTTCATAACGCCTTTATCTTCAGTGACCACAGGATATCGTGGGGGGGTGGACTAACTTGTTGACTCGCTTCATATTACGGTAAGGGAGGTGGAGGTGCTGATGCTATTACTAAGTTATTGTCCTCCTTATCTAAAAACATTGCTTTTGAATTTTTGTTCTTTTGTTCCCTACGGTTTACTTCCTCAATCCACCTGTGTGCCTGAGGGATTCCTAATTTACGTTGCTTTTTTACCCAACCTTTGGAATCGGTTTTGAGTTGTTTGACATGTTTGATAAGCGAGGATTTTTTTAATTTTCCGTCGAATACGTACTTATTAACCCATTTTGAATAATATTTAATATTGTCGGCGCACTGTGACTGCATGTATTTTGCGTCTTCTGATTACGGCGGATTTTGGGGTCTTTTGTGCATTTATTACCCATTTTGTTCTACCCTTTGATTGTTACATAACTTTTCTTAATTTTTTTAACGTGGTGCCATGGATTTTATTATAGTCTCTTCAGAATGACTGCCTACTTATTCTGTTTCTACTGATCTATGACAAGACAGTAATCTTTTTTGTCCCTGACTTGTAAGAAAAATACAGTCTGACAAAAATGATACACATCTAGTCCTTGATCTAAAACAGAAAACAGAAAAAGTAGATTCACCTTACCTGAGCCCACGTGATTGATCACCAATTCGCGGAGACCCATCCTTCAGTCGCAGATCAGAAAGTGGCTGGCCTCTTTTGAACAACAATTCAGTCGGAGGACTTTTCACATAAGAAGAACCGATTTGGTTCCTTCCCTGTACAGTTTCAACCACCTGGCCCATCTGATCCGAGGTGAAGAGAGGGTTCCGGTCCGAAGGACCAACTGTCAAAGGAAAAAACTTCAAAGACCAATTCACTTTAGGGTCAAGCAAGGCACCCTTTATTACTTGCAGCAAGGAGACAAAGCATGTAGGCACAAGATTTGTCTGAATGATTAATGATTAGTAGGTTATACTTATACAGTTTTCTTCCTGTCACACAGAAAATGTTACATTCTTTTGCTGATGTAGTTAGACACAGCTTTCTGTATGTTCTACACAAAATGTTGCTAGACTTATTGCTGACCAAGTTTAAAATATCTGCTGTTCTGTAAAACATTTTGAGAAAAACAACCTGGCCTTGGGTTTATGTCAGTCCATTTCAACATTTCAGTTCTTCTATTGTACTGTTCTAATACATGTGTTACATTTTAACTAGATTCAAGGTACATTTCTAGCTTTAGTACAAGTAATGCTGACTACAGTTTAAACTTTCAAGCATCTATTGTTTTCTTTATCAATAGCTTCTAGCAGCTGCATGTTTTCTCATGGCATAAGCAGAAATGAATATCCCTTTGTTAAGTTTCATGACATTAGCAGAAATTAATTACTTCTTATTATTTGCTGACATTTGCAGAAATAGAATGCTTCTTGTTAAGTTTCTAATGGCTGTGCAGATTCATGCAGTGTGAACAGAATAAATGTATTAACCCTTTTAAATCTCGAATGCACTAAATGCACTAAGCATGCATATTACTATTACATATTTTTCTAACACATGCCTATGGAGACCTCTGTGTTTTGCCTTTGAGAGGGCATTATGGACCTTCTTCCTGATGAGGGGAGGGGGGCAGGTGCTGTACATGCACATGTGAACCACTGGTAGTGTTTACACTGGGTGTTTACACTGCATCTGTCTACATTCGGCTGCCTATATATATGCCATATGCGCATGTGGTGTTATTGACCAAAACTACAGAGCAGATTGGTGTGTTGCCTCTGGAATTGCAGACACATGTGGGGAAGGCCTAGTGATTTGCCTTGGTGGATGTGTCCAATTTGTACTCAAAGACAGCCTTAGGGTACATCACCTGTGCCCTTATTTGCTTGTGCAGACCATGGTGACATTGCTTACAATGAGACACCTGTTCCTTCTTGGCCCATCCAGCAATTGTTTCCACCTATTATGGTATTTGTGTATTGCTGCTGTCCACCACAGGTGTTTATCCTACCTTTTGGGAGATGATTTGTCCTGTCAGGTACTGTTGAGTCCATACAGCTATGTAGGTGTTCACATAGTATTGTAGTGTGGGCCTGGACACTGCTGCTAGTTCCAACAAATGCGATATTGGCTGTACAGCTACTTCTACCTGCTCTGAGGGGATTTATAGTCATTTGTGTATAGTTCATTCTGTTTGATATAGTAAATGGGGGAGCAGGAGAGATGGTGACCTAAACAGTGATGGCCATGTGGTCAGATATTACCAAGGGGGATGGCACTGTAGGAGTGCTGCAGTAGCTACTCATGTTGGTTAGGACCAGGTACATGAGATTTCCACCTGCCGTAGGAGTGTTGACTGACTGATCCACTGCATTGCCATTGACAAAGCTGAGGAATCTATGTGCATTCATGTTCAAGTGGCATAGGTCATGCACACTATGTTTGGGTATTTGACGTCATTCAAGTGCAGGGTAGATGACTGAATACTGACAGATTCCAGCAGGTCCCAATAGGTGTGGTGGGAGTCCATAGTCATGGTTGGAGGGCTGTAGTGTAGCAAGCTATGATATGAGTAGGTGTTTTGTCAACTGTTAATTGCACTCAGGATGTCACCCATGTGTCATACTCTTTGGCCAGCCTGGAGGTGTGTATGTCTATGCTAATGTTCAACACTCCACTTCCTGTAGCTTTGCAGGGCTTCATTTGGGGTCTAAACATATGATTGGATGAGTGACCTGACAAGGTTGGTGTGCTCCCTACAGCTAGAAAGCAGGTGTCAGTGACTGCACAAATGTCTGCATCCTACAAGACAAGGTAGGCTTGCATTGACATTGGTTTCACAGTGAGACACCTAGCTCTTGTTAGAGCAAGACATCTGAATAAAGGCACACATCAGTGGTGGGCAAATGCCAGTAAATAGTGTCACATTATGAATCTAGCTGAAACACACTTAGCTACCAGCAAAGACAATGTCACATTCACAAGTTTACTCTGCGGGATACGACATCTGACAATTACATGTATGCTAATTTGTTATGACTTCCATCTTTAATGGGTTGCCATTGATGTGCCAGACAATACACAACTGTCTGAGGTATTGACTACATATATGAGACAAATGTTGTCAGTCTGCAAAACTCTGGACAATTGTCAGGTATGTCCTCAGTATATCACATACAGTTCAGCACACACATTTGCACCTGTCATGTAGTATGCACATACCCTATGTACATCTCTTACATTTTTAAGACAAGCATATGTATCAGAGTAGCATTCACAGGTGACATATGAATAATTACAGCATCCCAGATAGCTGGCCTACCAGAGACACACAGTATTTGACAACAGAGACTCCATTAGTAGTCATACATGGAGCACACCTCTGGCCCCTGAGTCACCCCAGCAAAGGTCAGCTCATGTATGACTACTAATGGAGTCTCTGTTGTCCAATACTGTGTGTCACTGGTAGATCAGCTACCTGGGATGTTATAATTATTCACAGGTGACATATGAATAATTACAAGGAAGTCCTGGTTGAGACCCAGATGTGCTGTGGCCCTGTGCCACAGCCAGATGAGGTGGGACAGGTGGATCCACTGGGATCTGCCTTCCCAAATGTGCTATGGTGTTGAGGTTTTAAAAAATATGTTGGTTAGTCATGAACAACATATTTCCAGATTAGTTAATTAATTAACCTCATAAAACAAATTTGGAACAGTTGCATAGCAAAATGAACACATGCATAACAGTATGCATCGTAACAGCATGTTAGTAACATTGACAGCAGCAGGCCACCAAAAATGGTATTTGAACAAGGTATGTTAACATGCAACCAATCAAGTATATGAACAATAATAGAACACAAGTCCCAACATTAGGTTTGGAGAACAACATACCCGTAGTATATGAATTGTAGTATTGATCCAGATGAGGGGTGGGGGAGAGACAAAAAATCCATTAACAACTGTTTATGCTTCTATTTTCCACAACAGTACTGCTCAATACTCTATTTGTCTGCCTTCACTTTACGTCTGCCTATGGCTCATAGCTTCTGTAGCACAAACATACCTATTATACTGTCAGCCTGGAATGGTATGGGGAAAACTGTGACAACTTTGGGTACAGGACTAGAGGGGTCTCATACATGTCAGAGTTGCATATCTGGCACAGGAGGGGTACCCTGAACTGCTGTTATGTGAGTGTGCTACTGGCATACTTCCACTAGTTTCCTGTATCCAAGGTTATTGGTAGCAGTGACCACTAGCCATGATAGCATGACACTTGAGAGACATGTATCGGGAAGAGTGCATGAGGTATGTACCTATCCTGCTGTAATTTGCTAGCATGTGGTGGGACAGTTGAACAGTTCTACACAGTTTGTTAGTATACACTTCATACACAGCTACTACCAACATTTCGTTACCTGTAAAACCTGAGGAGAAAATATCTGTTAACACTACCTGACTGTTTTTACATTTAGTCCTGATTTCTTGTGTGTAGATATGTACACATCTTAATACCACTCTCTGGATTTGAACCATGTCTGGGTGTGCAAAATTAACAACTAAGCTATTTCTCATCACACTGAGCTACTGGGGAACTGCTGTTTTTTTTTTTGTTTGTTTCACTGGTTTCTGCCTAATAGTGTCTTGGTTAGACAGTCTGAACTTGTAATCCTGCGATGCATGCATGACAGATAGTTATTGTACTGTGTATTAATCCTTTGGATTACTACAGTCTGGAAAGCAAAGGTTAACATAAGGCAATGCTGGATGGAACACACTTTTAAACTTTACACTTTACTATCCAGGGTTCAGGACTTAGTGCAGTATATATTTCACATTTCAGTTATATCTTGTTTTACAGCTCCACCATCTACAGTTTTTCTTAACATCTGGTTCACAGAACAACCTCAGTTAATGTAGGCTGTCACAGCCATATTTGCTGTGAAGAATCAGTATACATTCTTTATGTCTACAACAACATACCAGAGTAAACACAACAGTATTTTTGTAGGGATCTTTATTGCACATCAATATTACTCTGCCAAAGTTTTTTATTTATTCAGTTCACACAGTAACAGTATACCTTCTAGCAGTAAGCAATGTACTCATTCTTAGCTATTTGAACAATATACTGCAAAATAGATTTGTACTCACCAGCCTGTCGGCACAGCCTCAGCAGTCTGTCACCATGGGCTTGGATGTTCATAGCCCTCTCTGCTGCAGCTGTAGGAAAGACAAACACACATTATGCATACCTTTCAATCACAGCCTCAGGCTAGTATTTGCTACAACCTACTTGATATTGATACTTACTCACCACTGGAGCATTCTGGGCCTGTCCATCTTGGATCTGGTGGTCCAAGAGTGCCCCCTTCCTAAACTTTAGGTCAGCATAGTGGTGCCATACCTGCTCACCAGTCCAAGAGATGCCAGTAGCACTGGTGAGATCATGTGTGAGACAGTCTCAGGCCTCTGCTTTGTATTGTGAGCCCTGGTACTGGCCCTGCAGCAGTCTCTCCTCATGGTTTTTAACTAGGAGTCCATCCATGACCCTGATCTCCTGAATGCTCCAGCATTGCACCCAAAAGCGAGCTCCTTCATCTACACCAGCCATAGTACCTGCACAGATGAACTATAACAGATTCTGGCTGTATTTCCACCCATGACATTTAAATAGGGTGATATTCCCACACTTTGATGTCATTGGACCATTTTGAACATGTTAAGCTTCACTAAGCAGTGCGCAAATCCACTAAGCTGAGTTGAACAGTGCCTAAAGGGGTAATTGCTGAGCACTGCTTAACAGTGCACAAATCTGCTTAGCTGAGCTACCTGCTGCTTAACATTCATGTCTAAGTGATGCTTAAACCTGGTAAGCATAGCTGATCATTGCTAACCATTGCTCACTTTTCATTTTTAGAAAATATCAGAATAATGACTTCATGTAGTCAGTGTATATGATTTACTTTACATGGCATCCCTCTATGTGCTTTCATTACATTAGCAAGGGGTGTGACTATACTGTATGAGACACTTGTGTATACATGGGTGGTGTCACATGTTATATGCACTCACACTTCCATTTTACACCAGCTACACTACCCTGGTTGACAAAAACAGTTACTACATAATTTAAGTTGAAAATAAAATTGAAAACTGCTTTCCCGTATAAAAATAACTTGCCTGTATTGGCACTCAAACGTGAATGCCTGCATGTAAATCCAGGACTCTAACCACTACACTATCACAGTTTGAGAATTTCAGTTGTATATTTTTATTTATCTCCTATGGGATGTTTAAGCAATGCTAAGCAGAGGGCCATAACGTGCACACCCACTCAGCTACGCTTAAGCATCCCTTAGTATGGAAAAAATATTATATTATTATTATTATATTATTATATTACATGGTGACTGTTGAGGTTTTCTGATAAGTCATTGAGGACTGCAGTCAGGAAACAATGGCATACATTTGACTTTCAGACTTCTTCGGAAATCCATGCTAATGCATAAACTGTTTTCTATCAACTTTCTAAGTTTGTAAGACCAATATTTATGAAGTCTTCCTATTTTTAGGGCTTTGTGCCCCCATTATTTGTGCCTTTGTCCACATTCCCTGCTTTAACAGGTTGCAAGGTGTCATACGACACTTTTACAATGCAGGGGGTATGTGACAGAACCTGTCACATACCCCCTGCATTTCCTTGATCATCTTCTGGCTATGTCAGTGTCTACAGACACTGACATGAGCTATTTTATTAGCTGTCAGTGTCCGCGGAGACAGCAATTGCTGTATGGCACTTTTACAATGCAGGGGTGTGTGACAGAACCTGTCACATACCCCCTACATTTCCTTGATCATCTGCTGGCTATGTCAGTGTCCACGGACACTGACATGAGCTATTTTATTAGCTGTCAGTGTCCGCAGACACTTACAATACAGGGGGTGTGTGACAGACCTGTCACACACACCCTGCATTTATTTCCTTATCTACTACTTATTTCAGTGCCTGCGGACAATGAAAGAACCTTTTGTTTTTGCTTTCAGTGTCTGCAGACACTGAAATGCATTTGTAAAGTGCTGTATGGCACTTTCTGAGTGCGGGGGGCATGTTCATAGTCCATGCACTACTTAAACAAGCCCTGCACTCATTCACAGTTTGTGTCCATTTAGCCTTAACATCAGTGCACCTTCATGAATATGCAAGGCGTGCTGGTATGGCTACATGGACACAAACCACTCTGTGCAGGAATAGCATTATTCCTGCATGGAGTTTATTGAATCCCAAAGATAATGTCTGATAGCAATATGTTTTTGACTAAAGGACAGTACGAGCCATATTCAGAAGGACTACCACACGATATACATGAGGTATACACCTCAAAATAACCCTTCTGTGTTCAGTGACAGTCCTACTGTGTCACACAGACATGCAGCACTATAGTGGGTTCTCTCTGTGACAGTGTTACATGCTATTGAGGCATTCTGGGGAGCGGCATATGCTAATTAGTCATGCACTCTCCCAGTAACTGCATGCAGTAAGGCATTTATGAAGCAGAGCGATATTGCATAGCTGTGTAAAAATGAACACAGCTGCTTAAGGCCAATCATGTTAATAAACAGGAGCAAAAGCTTGTGTTCAGCCATCATGGCTGAGATAACTGCCAGGGAGGTGTGTGTGTGTGTGTGTGTGTGTGTGTCTGTGTGTGTGTCTGTGTGTGTGGCTGCATGTGTGAGCCTGTGGGTGAGCATGTGTACGCCTACAAGGTTGTGGTAGTCGGATTAATGAGGGGATGGTTTAGCTATGAGCAACTGTGTGTGCACGCATGCATGTGTGCATGTGTGAGTTTATGCATGAATGTGTATATGTGCAGGAGGACGGGGGTGGCATGCATGAGGGTGCGGACACGGACTTGTCCGCGGAATGCAAATCAACTCATGATCTGGTGAAAACCATGCAAATGAGGTTGATTTGCGATACAACAAGCAGAAAGGCACCTGTTTAGGTGCCGTGTCAGTGTAGGGAATGTAAGCGGACAGATACCATGTACTGAACTATAAATTTTAAACAGAGGCTGTAAAAGCCTAAAAAAGGGTGGATCTGGTACCATAGGCATGCATATGACCATAGCTATGGCCAGTGAGTCCAGAAAGAAATATAAATCATTAAAAAATAATAATTTTCTTTTAATACATATATTACATTTGGGTGGCACTGCATGCAGCGCAAACATGCTGTTATGGTAAAAGAAATTAAAAAGCATAAAAAAGTGTAAAGTAGGCATGTACAAATATATTGCATTATAGTGCCCAGCATGCAGAATATTACAATGGCAGGTGTCAGTGGTTGCTATGGAGGCAGGTCCTGGAGTAGTGAAGTATCCAGGGTATACTCAATTAGCTGTATGTAAATGAGCTGGTGTTACTGAATAGCAAAAAGGGCTACAGTGTCCACAGATACAAACCATGGTAGGGCTAGAACCATGTAGGAAGTCATAGAACAGGCAGTTGACATCAAAAGGGGGTGTATCACAGTATGTTAACGTGGACTGGAGATCAGCAGCACCTGTCTGCACTCACCTAAACACAGCTAAGCAAGAGGGTGTATCTGATGCTGCTGAGTATGTTTTAGCTAGTTTAAGAAAAGCTGTGTGTGTCTGTGGTTGGAGGAGTGTCAAAACTGCTGAGCATTGTTTACACTAGTGCTGCTGATTTGTGCAGCGCACTGCACTGCTTAGCAGTGAAAGAAATAGGAAAAAAACAAATAGCCTGGAAAAGCCAGTCAGGTAGAAATGACTGGTAAGTCTTGTTCAACAGACACTGGCTCATTCAAACCCCAGTGATATACCTATCGGGTGGAATGCAGCATAATGAGCCAATCATACAGGCTGCAACTGCAGCACACCACCATAAAGTATGCATACACCCTACAATCTGATATTCCCACATACTCTGCAGTATTGGAGTACACACTTGGGAATTTTAACTGACAAAATCTTAGGGGCTGCTGCTGCTCTGCTACATCTGTATGTGCTTGATGCTAAGGTCAGTGAAGATGATGATGCTGCCAATAGGCCCAGACTGAGAAGGAGAAGAGTGTTCAGGCCCAGGGTGACCTTCCAGGGGCTACGTGAGCTGGAGATTGTATAGCACTACAGGGTGGACAGGGACATACTACAAGAACTCACTGAGCTCTGCCGCCGCCAACTCAGACCCAGAGTCAATAGGGGGGAACCCATCCCAGTGGAAACAAAAGTATGTGTAGCCCTTAGAATATTATCTACAGGTACTTTTCAAAGACCAACTGGGGACATAATGGGGATCTCACAGGCATCTGCATCCAGGGTACTCCATGCAAGCACATGCCATTGAACACATTTATTTACCCCACACCCCTGAGGAAAGGGTCAGCAATATTCATCTATTCCATTATGTAGCACACTACCATGAGGTACTGAGTGCCATAGACTGCACTCATGTACACATCAAAGCACAATCTGGTGAAGAGGGTAGGGTCTACATTGACCACAATGGGTATCACTCCATCACCTGCCAGGTCATGTGCAATGCCCAGGGAATTATTATGAATGTGTGTGCTGGCAGGCCTGGCAGCTATCACGACTCCCACATCTGGCATGCCTCACAGCTTTACCAGACATTTGTCAGGGGGGACATCCAATACAGCCATCTACTAGGGATGCTGGCTATGCCCTGGAACCGTGGATGATGACATCCATCAGAAATGCACACACACCTACTGAAAAATTCCATAATGAAACACATGCACAAACTAGGAACATCATAGAGCATGTGTTTGGGCTGCTCACGTCATGGTTCTGCTGCCTCAGTATATCTGCTGAAGCCTTGCAGTACTCTCCAGCCACATATGCACACATGTTCACAGTATGTGCCATGCTACATAATATGATCCTGTGGAAGCAGCTGCAGCAGGAAAATCACAGGGATGGGACACACAGCCCCCCAGCAGTGCCAAGGTCCCCACAGCCACAGGGGGACTCGGAGAAGGAACCCCCTGTACCTATCCCTGTAGGCAGATATAGGCATGCCCAGTATTCCCTGGCCTTGGCAAAGAGACAGTGCATAGCACATGCACTGACAACCTAGGGACCCAGGGACTGACACCTTACTCCAACTCATATACATTGTAAAAAGGATGCCAGCCACACCACACAATCTGTACCTTACCATGTCTAGGCTGCATACTGCATGCACCCCACAGAGTCAGCCCTGAAGCACTATTCTCTCATCTGCTGCAGGCACAAAGTAAGTCACTCTTCTTTACAACAAATGAATGGGGTGGTAGACTGTGGTAGCATATGTATGGACCTGCCACATGTATGCATGGGAATGGAGTGGGCTACCAGGATAGCCACAGATAACTGACAACTATGTGGGACAACAGGGACCCTCTACCCAGTACTGGCAACCCCATATTATGTAGTAGGCTCCAAACCAGCAAAACCCACTGCACTGTGCCAGGGAAATGCAAACACTGAAGTCACAGGAGTGATGCTTGATTGTCAGTGCTAGAGTTCCCCATCCCCAACACACCCGTGTTCCTATACAACTGCAGTAACAGTATGTTTTCAAGGTAATACCATCAGATCACACAATCCCTGGGCTGTCCCAATCAACCTGGTGACATGTACCCATTCCCTGATATGCAGAGGTCAATGTGCTATGTATGTGTGTGTTTGATAGCATCAGGAAGTAAACTGCACTATCTGGTGTCTGTTGTGGCTTTGTGGGCTAAGTACATTACCGTGATTGATAGGGTACATGGTTCAAGACTGAATGTGCCTATTTTGCATGTGAGCCACACCTATGGCAAGAGTGATACAGAACGTCCATATGTCAGTATTTGTTACTGCATGAAAACTGGACAAAGCCTGAGACAATGGAGGTACATGGGGCCACAGATTTGGACAGCACACAGCTCTGAGTAACATAGATGGTGGCTAGTAGAACAGCAGGTTGTAACATGTCAGTGTAGCACCAGGATATAAAGGTTGTCACATAACTGTGTCAGTACTTACAGCAAGTCAATGGGCACCATCCATACCCCACAAATGTACAGGGATTTGCAGAATGTCCACATTTATGCCTCATATATCTGTTCTGTTTGTCATAACATTTCAGTTTTCTGGCAAACTATTGGCAAATCAATAAAGGGTGCTTTGAGAAAATAATGAAAGACAGTTCAGATGCAGACTTCATGCCCATCAAAAAAAGTATGCTAAGACAAAATCATTCTACCAAATGGCTACACTTGTAACAGCAATATTAAAAGCATGTCCCCATGTTTGGGCCAGTGTCCCACCATTATATATGGTTCTGTCCAGATGTTTGCTGTAAGACTTTGTGAGATATGGGTAACATGTAGCCTTATAATAAAAGTACATCACAAACTGTCTAAGGACCAGAGCAGATGTATGGTGCACAATGTTGGACAACCTATAAAACAGGGACAGTCAGAGGTGTGAAGTCCGTATCCCTGCATGTGGTGTTACATCTCTTACCCCAGTCACAGCATACCTACAACTACATAGAGCAGCAACTGTGGACAAAGCCAGAAACTGAAGCAGGGCAGGACAAAGGCCCACATATAAGGGGAAGAAGGAACTCCTGCCCAATCAAATGTAGAAAGTGCAGAATATAACAATTTGTGGAGTAGCATAGGCTCCTTGCAGTGTATGGAGTTGGTAACCAAAATGTCAGCAGTTTCTCACATCAAGCTAGAATGATCTGCCACTGACATACCAAGAAATCACAGTGTTATGTAAAATGTACCAGACATATCATGCAAAACTCTGTTCAGTCCAATACACTCTGTGCACACCCTAGATGTGAGTCAGATAGTATGGACAGCACACAGCCAGGAAATCCCTTACACATTATATCATTAGAGGTGCCAGACTGTTTCATCAGATTCAGCAGACTATTGGCTGTAGCATGCAAAATCCTGGACTGACGTACAGGTAGGTCTAGCCTGCAGGCCTATTGCAAGTATTGATAGTCATACTGGGCATGCTCCTACACTTTGTTAATTTCAGCCTATGTCTGAACCCACATCTGAATATAGAACTGTGATGCCCGTATATCACTGTGCATATAGACAGCTAGGTATACCTTAACTCTCTCTCCCTATCCCCATAAGACATGATTACCCTTATCTATCCATATGTGGCATATATAAGCTATATCTGTAACTGCTGAGTTTAATATACATACATATATAGGTAATATATATGGGTCTATATTAGAACACTGAACGCTTAGGTAAGTGAACGGTGATTAACCCCATATAAGCGAAAGCTTACAAAACCAAACTGTCAGAACAGAGATTTTTTTTCCAAGGGAAAAAAATCGCTGTTCCAACAAAAAAAAATAAAAAAAGAAGCACATTAAAACATGAGATTAAGTGGGGGGCTTCACCCCCCACACCAAACCCTACTTAAATATTCCAACTCCGAGACCGCACTACAGTGCCGAAAACGGCAAAGTACTGAAGCGGCCAAGTGAATTCTTTCCCAGGTACAGAATTTGTTTATATGATGCTTCAATATTTTGCAGTTTCGGTTTTGTCACTTCGACCAAGACGCAGACGGGGAGAGAGAGAGAGAAAGACAGAGAGAGAGAGAGAGAGAGCACACACACACACACACACACACACACACACACACACACACACAGAAAGGACACCAACTGTAACCAGTGGCACATGCAAATAGTATGGTGAGCTCTAGTGTGTAATAGTAGGTAGGTAGGGCTTTTCATCTCACATCAGCCACCTTGTGTGTGTGTGTGTTTGCGTTTATATTCCACATACATCCAAATACACACTCCCAACAGGTCTATGTCTGTGCAATGGTGCTTCATTTTATGGCCCTGTGACTACTGTCCTCCATAACAGTGGCTCCACTGTCAGCAGCTACTGATGTCATCCACCTCAACAGCAGTGCAGACACTATCCAAATGCATAAGATCCATGTTGCATGCAATGAGTATGTAGCATTATAGTACATACAACTAGATAGGTAAGGGTTCTAATCTCAGAACTGGCAATTGTTGCAGTGTGTGTGTGTGTGTGTGTGTGTGTGTGTGTGTGTGTGTGTGTGTGTGTGTGTGTGTGTGTGTGTGTGTGTGTGTGTGTGTGTGTGTGTGTGAGGAATATCTCCTATAGCAGTGTGGCTGCCTTGTGTGTATGTGTGATGGTTATACCATTTTGAGGGCTTGTTAATCCCCCCATTAGATTACTTTACAGGGCTTGCTGATGTCATCTTTACAGGGCCTGCCTATGCCATTCAATTTAGATGCACAAGTTATACACACTCCAGACACATAAGCTCTGCGGTACATGCGATAAGTATGTGGTACTAAAGTGTATGCAGCTAGATAGATAGTGATTTTAATCTCAACAATGGCAACTCAATGTGTGTGTATAAGTAAATCCCCCTGAAGCTGTATGTATGTCTTGCCTATGTGTGTGCAATGTCAATACATTTTAAGGCCTGTTCCACCCTTTTAATCCCCCCATTGGATTACTTTCCAGGGTCTGCAGGTGTCATTCACCTTAGATGCACAGTTAGACACTCTCCGGGTACATACGTTCCATGGCGTATGCAATAAGTACATAGTACTGCAGTACATACAACCTATGGGTTCTAATCTCAGAACTGGCAAGTATGTGTGTATGTGCATGTGGGAAGAATATCTCCTGTAGCAGTGTGGCTGCCTTGTGTGTATAGAGGTTATACCATTTTGAGAGCCTGTTAATCCCCCCATTGGAATACTTTACAGGGCCTGCAGGTGTCATCCACCTTAGAAGAACAGTAAGACACACTCCAGGTGCATAAGCTCCATGACACATGTCATAAGTATGTAGTCCTACAGTATATACAAGTAGATAAGTAAGGGTTCTAATCTCAGAAGTGGCAACTGTGTGAGTGTGTGTGTGTGAAGTATATCCCTTGTAGCAGTGTAGCTGCCATTGTGTGATGATTATACTATTTTGAGGGTCTGTTAATCCCGTTTTGATTAATTTACATGGCCTGCTGGTGTCATCCACCTTAGATGAACAGTTAGACACTCTCCAAGTACATAAGCCCTGTGGCACAATAGGTAAGTGCGTAATACTATAGTATATACAAGTAGAGAGGTAGGGGTTCTAATCCCGAAACTGGTAACTGTATGTGTGTGTGTGTGTGTGTGTGTGTGTGTGTGTGTGTGTGTGTGTGTGTGTGTGTGTGTGTGTGTGTGTGTGTGTGTGTGTGTGTGCACATGCACATGTGTGTGTGTGTGTGTGTGTGTGTGTGTGTGTGTGTGTGTGTGTGTGTGTGTGTGTGTGTGTGTATGTGTGTGTATGCATATCCCCTTGCAGCAGTGTGGCTGTCTTCCCCATGTCTGTGTGCTATGGTTATACCATTTTAAGGACCTGTGCAAACCTGTTAACCCCCCCAGTGGCAACCTTTACAGCACCTGCAGATGTCATCTACCTGAATAGTATTGTCCAACACCACAAAACATATAAGCTCTGTGGTGTGTGTGATATGTATGTAACGCTATAGTATGTACAGCTAGACAGGGAGGTGTTCTACTCTCAACAAGAGCAGTTCATGAGTGAGTGTGTGTGTGTGTGTGTGTGTGTGTGTGTGTGTGTGTGTGTGTGTGTGTGTGTGTGTGTGTGTGTGTGTGTGTGTGAGAGAAGAATATCCCCTATAGCAGTGTGTGTGTGTACATATATCTCCTTGCAGCAGTGTGACTGTGTTAAGCCCAACACTGGTCCCACCATGTAGGTTACAGTCCATGATTGGCCAGGTGTGTCCTGCAAAAACAACTAAAACAATACATAGGTCACAATAGTGTAGGACAACAAACATTTCCTACATGTGTGTAATAGTTGCATAAACCAGTCATTTTACATTAGATGCACCTGAATGTTCTGAGACATAGCATAACCTAGGGAAATGTTTCAAAAATAAGATGTCATATTGACAGACCAAGAGATGTCTTGTCCTTTGCACTGGCTGTGGGTATGGTTTGGCCTGTCAATTGCCACAATACTACAAGAAGTGCCTGACACATTGGGCATTCATTAAAGTGACAGCCCTACTCTGTGTTGCATATGTGTGTGCCGGTGCCTCTACATAACCCACATGATTGCTAACCTCCTGCACCCACATATGGACTTCCTGACTAAGGCAACTGTAAGTTGTGTGCTGTCTATCACTGACTCACCAAATAATGTTAACACACTGCAACAGAGTCTTACATCAGTACAGGCTGGTGCCAAGATCCTGGCCTCAAGCTAAATGCAAAAAACAGTAACATTATGCCACAAGGCAAGGACACAGCCCCACTGTTTGCCACGTCATTGGCAACCCCATAAACACATAACCTGTGTTGATAGACCTGGGTACTCAGTTTGATAACAATGTCACATTCAACCACCATGTAGTGGCAGAGGTCAGAAAGGCCTTGTATGTTGTGAAAGTCATAGGTAAAGGGACTGTATCCAGAAAAAAGGTGGACATTACCTCTGTACAGTCCTCAGCCAGTACAACAATACTTTAGTATAATGGCCCATTTGATATGTACCTATCCAGACATCTGCAACAACTGGAAAGGCCATGCTCATACCCACATAGGTAATCCATGGCTTCCAACACCTGTCCCATGTAGACAGCCACTAATCCGTAGTGCCCCATTCAATATCAGACAGGCTGCCCAGAGGTGGGTTGTGCCATGCCTACAACCCAGTGTTGGACCCTGCCCTTCAACAGCTGCCCCATTTATGTGAGTCTACTTCCCCACATATTACCAGCACAATGGGCCTGAATCTGATAGGTGACATCAACAAAACCTGCCGGACAGACAGGTTTGTCTCCCAGAGGCTGCCCTGTCTCAGGAATGCACTTCTCAGTAATGTCAAACAGATTACCATGCAGACCATCATCAAGTGTAACTGTGATGAGTGGATGGGATACCACAAATCTGTCCCAGGGTCCCCACCTGTGTCACTCAATGACAGGGACAACAGGTGCTGATTGATGATTTTATTGGGGATAAACTAATGGCTAGGCTTGTAAAGGCCTCAGGGCCAGTAGGCTAGTAACCTTGTGTGATCTTAGGTATACCAGTTATTGCCCTGTGTACTGTGATGGACTGTGTTGTTAAGTGTCCACTCATCACTGCTATCTACTGTGGTGTGTCCCCTATGGGTGACATACCAGTACCATGTCATACATCCACCATCTGACAACTAGATGAGTGGTACCACAGGTGTACAGGGGCATCCAACAACATCTGTGCGACTCAATTACAGACAGCACTGCAAACATGTTGTTGGGTATCCTCCTTGTGGGTGTCCAATATCCGCAATACACAGATGTTTGCAGAATGTGTATATGTGACTGATATATGTGGATCCTCTGCCATACAAATGCAGATGTCTGGAAATCAGTCGAACAATATGTAATGATTGTTACTAGACTGTGGTGAATCTGGCTGTCATAGGCCTGACACCTCAGAAAACAGTTATGGTACTTTAATATCTGTCACTGTATTCATTCCCTTACATTGTATGCTCAATATGTACAGTCAGTTGCTGAGGGTGAGCCTGTCTTTTCCCACTAATACTGGCTAAAACCTACTGTCCTGCTGTAAGGGGTCAACAGGTATGCTAGCCATAGCTCTCAGGCGATGATATACAGGTGTTGAGTACACAGTGACCCCACAGAGTATGTCAGGAACAGTCAGGGACACCTGGACAGTGTTTGAACTATGCCTTTGTGACATTCACAGAGTGAGAGGAGCAGACTGACAGTACATCATGTGATATGGCAGCTGTATCCACCACTACTGACTGTCACTATTGTCTAATACACAATCCAGTCACGTTCATACATGAGCTGACCATTGCTGGGGGAGCTCAGGGACCACTGTGATCTATGTTACAGCAGACAGAATCAAAAGGGAAGCTTGTAGCTGCTGGACAGCTGACTAACAGTTTTATGTAATTCCAAGATATTTACCACAGACCTCTAATGTGGTAATCCATATTTCCCATGCCCCAACTGCAGTCGATTATATGGGGAATACTATTACATACCTGCTATAGTGCTGTACTCCTTTATGTGCAGAAATCCTGTGGTAGAATGCTAGGATAGCACAGTCTGTCATCATAGAGAAAGTCACAGACCTGTGTACCATAGGCAGCAGCTTGTTTTTTGTAGGTAATGCTCATGAACAGCTGATTGCATGTGCACCAGTCTGTGTCTCAGACTTGCTAATTGTAGTCAGAACAGCTGGGTTGCATTTTCATTAGCCAAAGTCATGGCAACACAGTGCTGTATCTGAGGCCTTCATGTAGGCCTTGACCATATTCCTGGCCTGTGAGGAGGACATTATCGAGGTGTGGAGACTACAGCATCACAGATGGTAGGTTGAAATACTGTCCACTGTTTGGATTTATGTGGTATGTCGACAGTTTTGCATGCTATGTTTGGCCATTGTGAACAGACTTTCTGATTATGTGGCAGTTTACTGTTTAACAACGTGGGCTGAGGTCAGTAAAGAGACAGACAGATGTTAGTGTTATTCGTCATTTGCATCAGAATATGCATACTGCTGCAGTAACAGCTGGTCTATCAGCTGTGTATGTTTGTAGGAAAAGACCTTGACACATGTCCCTGTCACTTGATCGTTCCCCCTCCTCACACCCCTTTATGTATGGGTATTGTGTGGATTTCCTGTTCAAGGTGTTTAGGGGGTATAGTAGGTCTATTGCAGGTAGCTGAACATACTGATGCATATGTTGCAGGCTGCAGCTGCTGCATTCTGCCCAGCAGCCATACTGGGGATTGCGAAAACATTGTGGGACAGCAGGCTGTATATGTGGGTGATGGAGCAATGTCTTGGGAAGTGTGCCCCAACCTGCAGTAGCAGAAAAAAATGTCTCCTTAAAATTGCACAGCTCAGTCAATTAATTGTTCTCATGCAACACACTGGAATAGAAGCCAGGTGGACAAATGTTAAGCATGCTATTTGCAAGACATATGTGCATGCATACAGTCTGTTACACAGGATTGGTGTGTGATCAGTGGACAGTCTGCAGTTGTCATCTCTACCTGATATCCTAGGCTTCATGTGCATCCATCAACATTTATTTCTCTGCGTACTGGTTTGGTGTCTATCACAGTCCCAAGTATGTTGTCATTTGTCCCGTTAGATGTACAAGCAGTGTGTCACTGGCATAAGAATATGTTTATGGAAACACACATTACTCCTTAGATCTGGGTGGCCTAGTGGGCTAATGCACTGTGCAGTAGTTGACAGGGTCCTGGGTTTTAAACTTGGCAGGGGCTGAGTATTTTCTACTGTGCATCACTGGTAAACAGGATAAGTTTATGGAAACACCTGTTAGTCTTCAAAGCTGAGTGGGCTAATGCACTATGTCATAGCTGGCAGGGTGACAATTTTGCTGAGTGCAGAACAGTGTCAGACAGACAGAAGGTAATTAAAGCAATTTTAACCAGCTTTAAGCAGGCTTGCGTGATGCGATGCAATGCCAAACAGTGTTTAGCCCTGCTTACACCCACTCTATTTCCAAAAAAAGAAAAGTAAAAAGGGGTGATAGGAAAGTGGTGAAATGGGGGCAAGTGGGGGAAAAACAATATGAAAGGCAAGTAGGGATGTGCAGGAGGGGTGTAGGAAAGGACCATGGCTCTACATTTCTTGTACAGTAACAGCTGTGCATGTTATAGACAATTTGGAATTTGGAGCCTCACATCCCTGAGGCGAGGGGTGTGGGCTACATAGCTTTGTTGATTAATTGCTGTGATGATTGATTGATGGCAGTGTAGGTGTGAGTGAAATGGAGATCTATGTACGGGGTGATATATTTTTTGTGGGGCAGATGTCCTTTTTTATTTTAAGGAGAGAGTGGGATGTTGGGGACGGGATATAGGTATGTGTGTGGAGGTGAGTTGGGTAGGAGGGGTAGCATTTGCAAGCAGACAAGACAGCAGACAGGGGTGGTGTATGACACATGAGGAGGTAAACACCTTGGCCGGGGAGGTTGTTGTGGTATCAGAGAACATAGTGCCCCCAGATGGCAAGAGTGGGACTGAGCTCCCCACACATGGGCCATCACCAATGCTCCTTCACAGCCCCGAAGGTGGCTGTGCTGAGGGCTGGGTGCCGGGGCTGGCCTGCCCCTCCAGGTGCACCAGTCTGCCCTCAATCTGATGTAGCTGATTGTCCATATCATGCTGGAGCTTAGGTGGTTCCACCCATGGGTGGTGCAAGACCAGCAGAGAAGGAAGCTCCAGTTTGGGTCCAAGATATTCTGGAACCTGGTGCCATGGCTAGATGAGGTGGGGTAGAGTTACCGGCCTACCAATTCATGCTAGTGTTGAGGAGTTTGTCAAAGTGTGGAGGTTAGTCATGCACAGAACATTTAAACATTAGTTATAACAGCATGCATGGGTGTTCCAATTAACCCAGAACAATAAAGCTGCATAGTGTACAGAACACAACAATAAATGGAATCATAGTCAGTATTGTAACAGCATACTGGTAACAGTTATGGCAAAAAGCCAACAGCATTGGTATTTCAACTAGCTATGTTAGTATGCAACCATTGAAAGACATATGTGAAATAAAAAAATACCCATAGTATAACAATAATAATATTTATGATGCAAATAAGTGTTGGGGGGAGAGTGAGAGACATTCCATTAACAACAGTACAGGCTTATATTCATTGCAACAGTACTGTTCTATATTCTACAGGTCTACCCTCACTTTTATGTCTACAGGTGCCCTATATCTTCTGTAGCATGTACATACCTCTCAAGCTATCCACATGGGACAGTATGGGCCAAGCTGTTACACCTACAGGTACACTACTAGAGGGGACTATTACATGTCAGGGGCAAATATATGACTACTGAGGTGTACTGTGCACTGATGCTACTGACATACTTTGACTGGATGTTAAATCTGTGTCCAAGGGTTTTGGCAAGAGTAATCACTATCCATGACAGCATGACATGTGAGAGACATGTATAGTGCATAGTACAGAGGTTACACATATCCTGCCATCCTTGGTAAGCATGGGGTTAGATTATCAACAGACATTCACAGATGCACCAGGCATACAACCATAATAGCAATAAACAGTTTTATTTGTCTTATTAACTTGGAATACTAGTGTACTTGTGGATGTTTAATGTATTGCAGTCTTATCACCTTGCTGAGCAATTCTGTTTAGTCACTAGTACATCTGGAGACACGAATTAGTATACCATTGGAACAGCTAGGACAGACAATTTATTTACCTGTAATTCTTGTGGGGAGAACATCTGTTAACAATACATAACTGTTTCTATACATATTCGATAGTACTTGTCTGTTTTTATAAATATATATATTAGTACTTTTCCCTGGATTTGAACCCCAGTCTGTGTGTGGAAAAATGAACAACATACATATCATTTAGCAAACTGAGATACTGAGCCACTGCTTTGTATTGATTGACTGATATGTGCCTTGATCTCACCTGGTAACAAATTCTGACCTGGCAATGTAGGTAGAGTATCATACAAGACTGCAGTGACACTTGAACACACATGCATGAGATGCATGCATGACAGAGATACTAGGTGAACTGTGCATTAATACAGGGAATGCACGTGTACAAATTTAACCCCTAGTGGAATGGGAATATGTGTGATCTGTACAGATCATATCAGGGTGCTGGGTTGGCTACCTGACCCATATACAGCTGCAGATGGTATATTTGCAGTCTACAGCTATTACAGTTTCATACTTGCCTGCCTCAGTATAACTACATTCAGGAATGCATATAGCTGAAATGCAAAAGATAACACAAGGCAATCCTGAGAGAAACACACTATACTACCTCACAAATTACTATTCAATGTTCAGATCTTAGTGCAGAACAAATATCATAATGCAGTATATCTTCTAGTACAACTCCACATCTACACTTTAGCAAAACAGTTCTTTATCAGCCACCCTTCAGTCACTTCATGGTATTATACCCATGTTTACTTAACAGCACTTGTAATACACAATTTCTTGACCAACAGCCCAAAATACATACAACATTTGGCACAAGAAAGCTTTATTGAGGGGGACATGAAACAGTTAACATTCTTTTTATTGTTGAACACTTTACATAACACAGGCTTTGAAAGACAGCTGTTATTCCACAATGTATGCATTACTAACTTTATTTCCTTAATAATTCTGACTGCAGATGTACTCTAATTCCTGAAATTTATGATTGTAGATGATTTATTCCCTTCACATTATGAATCCAATTGTACTTTATTACTAGAACATCATTATTAATGCAATATACACTTGTTATTCCTTAACATTATTACTGCAGTAGTAAATTGTTTCCTTAACATTATCAGGTTTCATGCTTTCATGTATATTGAACTGTACTTGGCATTACCCACTTATATCATTCCATGTCTATGAACACATTCATTGCAGTTCACTCGAAACAGAATATATCTACTGGCAGTTACTACTGTACTCTTTCTTAATTATATTAGTATATATTGCAGGATATATCTGTACTCACCACACTCTCAGTGCAACCTGATCAGGCACCCTGCATGGGCTGCCAGGTTGCAAGCTCTCTCCTCTGCAGCTGTGGAGAGAGAAACACCATTATGTGTACCTGTCTATCAGATAGTCATACTAGACTTTGGTAAATCAATGCTTCCTATACTTATAAACTTGTGGGCCATGGGCATCCTGAGCATCTTGGATCCACTGGGCCAAGAGATCTCCCTTCCTACACTTCAGGTCATTGTAGTGGTGATGCACTTGCTCACCAGTGTGGGGAATGCAGTTGCAGTGGTGAGGTTGCATGCCAGCTGGTCCCAGGTCTTTGATTTATATTTGGACCCCTGGTCCCGGCCCTGCAGCAGCTGGATGTCATGGTCTTTTATGAGGAGCCAAATCATGACCATGGACTCCAACATGCCCCACTGCTGTGCCTGGAAGAATGCACCCTCTCCAACTCCTGCCATAGCTCCTGCATAGATCAAACTCCAACAGGTTCTGGCTGTCTTCCCACCTGTTCACCTTAAATAAATCTGTTTTCCTGACCTTTGCTGCCATTGAACTATTTTTAAAAATGCTAACCAAAGTTTAGCACCATGCAAACCCGCTAAGCTGAGCAGTGCTTAAACTGGCAAATACTTAGTGCCCAAGTCAGCTAAGCAGAGTTGTGCTTTGCTAAGTACTGCTAAAATGGGTCCTGTTTAAGCAATGTTTGGCTTGTCTTAGCAATGCTTAGCAGAGCTTAGCTACGGGCTAACCAGATTGTTTTAAAAATAAAAAATAGATATATATATTGAAAGTAATTGTTCAGTAATGACACTTTATTATTATGTGTATCTACTTTACTTTACATTTCCTAGCCTTATGCATTTTAATTACGTTATCTTGGTGTGTGACTTTAATGTATTGGACACTTATGTGTAACTGGGGCTTTTATCCTCAGGTCTCCACTGAAAATGGGTTTCTGGTCCAGCTAGACTAACCCAGTTAACAAATGTCACTGTGTACATAATTAAAAAATATATTTTTATAACATTTTCCTATCTCATGCAAAAGCTGAATGGCATGTCTATGTATTCCAACCATGCACCTGCTGCATACAAGGTCATGACTCTAACCATTCAGCTACCAAGGATATGGTGATTACCGCTATACATTTCTATATAGCTCTCAGTTATGTTTAAGCATTGCTGAGCACTGTACCATGCCATGCAAACCCACTTAGTTATGATTAAACTTGACCTTTCCTAAATAATTAAATGCATCCAGTTTCTATTTTTAGATGTATGGCACATATAAATTGCTAAGTTCCATGCCGTTCTGTGCAAACACACAAAAAATTATTTAAACTTGTTTCACTTTATTTTTTTAAGCGCCATCCAGCACCTTAACAGTGCAGGGATATGTTACTTATCTGCAGACACCCCCTACACTGATTCTGTAACTGCATTACACAGCTCTCTCTCTCAGTAGTGTGCCTTCATTAATATGCAAGGCATGCTGCCGAGGGGGAGCTGCAGACATGACCACAGTACACTCCAATATAGTAGGGAACAGACCTTACTTTGTTAATAAAATGGGCCCTAACATTAAAAGTATTTTATAGAAGGGACCAATAAAAATATACAATTTACCCACACATACACATAAATGTGGTAATTGTAATTTTTGTCATTTGATTAACACCAAGGAGGTTGGAAAACTGAATAACATCTCTAGGTCTAATATTAAATTTAAACAAGGAAACTGTAGAACAAAATTTGTGGTCTATATTGCCTTATGTGTCATATGTCCAGCTTTCTATATTGGAAAGACTGAGAGGCAGTTTAACAAGCGCATCTATGACCACATGTATGGTATCAAAAAGTGTGATGACAGGAATGCCCTGTACAGACATATTAACAAGTTTGGCATCGACCATCGGTTTACATTTGGTATAATTGATATTATCAAGTCGGACCCCAGAGGTGGTGACTGTAAAGGGTATCTGTCATATCGTGAAATGTGGTGGCAACTATTTACGGATGCCTCCACATCACCTGGCTTGAATGATAATGTTTCTATTAAATCTTTATTAAAATACTTTTAAACATGTTTATGAACATTTAACATTCAGTTCATATTTATTCAGAAAAGGAATGTTTAATAATTCATTTTGCATACATTTATAAAGTTGATACATATATACTTTTATACTAATATATTTTTATACTAATACACATACATCAATATTCTTTGCAAAATTTTTTAATGTTATGTTGTTTTTAGTCTTTTTTGCTTTTTGATTTTACTGTTAATAATTTTATAAGTGGATGAATTAGACGCATTTTAATATGACAGTCATAGCGCTACACATTAGCAGTATGTTAAAGGGCGTAAGAGTCTTTGGTATGGTATGTCTTTAAATTTGTATTTTTTGGCACCAAAAAAAGTAATTTAAACTTGGCTGAACCAAAGTAGAAGTTAGTTCTGATGAAGCCTGCTATGTATGCAGGTGAAAGCGCTTAACTCACTAACTGTGTCGTGTCTTAACAATAAACTGTGGATTTATCTTTTTTACGAGTGCTGCTGCTTTCGTTGGTTGGAAGTGATTTTTACAGTACTTTGGTTACAATTATTGAAGAAGTTTGTACCAGGTTCCCAAGACTACATAGCAGGAGGCATGAGCTGATTTTTTCCATTTTTTCCATTTGTGTTATCTAGTTGCTGCAAACGCCGTTTTTTTGGTCTACACTGTTTAGGACTTACACTATTCCTACGTGGAGTTGATTAAATCTGGGAGACTGTCTTTGCCATTCCAATAATTTCTTGTACATGCCATACTGTGTACCATCCGGGCCTGATACTGAATCAACATTTGCTTTCCTAAGTGCTTCATCCAATTTACTAACAGTAATTTCTTTTTCAAATTCTTCCTTAACTCATTCTGGATTTTTTTTTACTTTTCATTCTCTCTTATTTTCCTTATTTATACTCTTACACATGATGTACTATAATACTCATAATTTTCTCTTTTTATTTTTATCTCTCATTTTTCATTTCTCTCATTATATTACTATCCTCCTTTGGTGTATTACCCAAATATGCACATGTCCTTGTAAATAACATCTCTGTCAAAATAGTACTGCCCTATTTTTTCGTTATTTCTTTTATAAATTTCTTTTTCCATGTCACAATACTCTCTTGTATTATTCTTTAAATTCTCTAATACATTTGTATACATTGTCCTATACTTCACTTTCTCTTCCTTTGTGACATCATGAAAAAAAACACTTCTTTCTGTATTCAACCCACCATTAAAACCAGTTTTTATAGAAGTCCTTCATGGTTTTATGATCCTTCCATAACTGCAATACTTCTCACTTTCTAATTTCATCCCATAATTTCTCATTTTGACTCTTATTCCCTTCCCTTTTGATATGCTCCATTTTTTCTATCACCCCCATCCATATTGCTAAATGGTCTGAAAATCCTAACACATCTGTATCACTATCTGCTACCCCAAGCCTTTCAATCCAAGTTCCCCCTTCCATAAGTCCATAGACTTTTATTCCACACAGCCAATTTACCACATTTTACCACTTCCTGTATTTTTTACAGTTTTCCTTTTCTTTTTACATTTTCCCCTTAAATCATAATTAGAATCCCCTGCAATTACAATTTTTATGTTAACCACCACAAAGTCTAATATTTAATGAAACAGATTTGCTCTTTCCTTGCTAGTTATATATGCAAATAATGCTATAATTCTATAAACATGCTCTCTCCACCTCACATTCAACAGTTAACTTTCCCATCATTACCAACATTACATTTAGTATTTTTGCTGCTTTGTTGCACAACACAGCCACTCTAGAACAACATTCACTTCCAGACTTCCATATTGCATTTCCACCCCACAATTTTTATATTTCCAGTCTTTCTTCAGACTTCTAACAGAATAACAATCATATCACATTTAGCATACCATTCCAGAATCCCTGTCCTTCTTACACTGTCAGTAATACTGTTGACAGTTACTGAACATAAACTAGAATCTACCATTGCTAGAATCTCTTTGTGTTCTGACTGACTGTGCTTCTCAAACAATCTGGAAATAAGTATATTTTTGGCACTTTTAACTCTTCAGAGTTCTGCACTGTCTTAATTTTTGCTTGACTGAATTATTTATATATTTGTTGGCATTGTTTTCTGATACTCTAAGTGGCTCCATTTTGAGTCTTCCCAATTTACTGCATTCTGCATTTGTTTTTAATTATTTTTTAATTTAATTGTATTTATTTAAACTGTATTTGCATTAATATTGCTACACACTCAAGTGTGCTAACTTGCACTGAAATTGAATTGTTTTTACTGCTGTTTTAGCTGCTTTTCTGTAAAAAAAAGTTTTAAGCTTGTTCCCACCTTTCCTGTAACTAATCTAGTCCAGATACAGATTTGCTGTATCCAGGACTGTTTGCAAACTTCTGAGCCCCCAAGCCTTTCTGTGTTGGAGGGAAGCCTTCTAGCTTATCAGTGGGATAATATCTACCACAAGTGGAGTGGTTTCTGGCCCAGAAATTGTAGTTTATTGGCCGTTTGGGCAGTTTTTTTATCCCTTTCAACTTTCCAGTTTAAAAGCCTGTGTTTGCGTGGGTTTGTGCTTGTTTAAGCTTCGTTCAGCAGAGCCGGGTTGAGGTAAACTATTACTGGTGCCAGAAAGTCTGCTCTTCAGTTTTTCTCTTAGATCTTGCTAGTTCTTTCTCTCTTGCACTTCAAATAGCCTAATCACTTTGCACTTCAACAAGTTTTTGTAGCAATTATTATAGCACACCTAAGTACCATCAGCACTAGCCATTCTTCACAGAAATAGCTCCAGTACTTAGTAGTTATGACCACCCCTCTGGACATGATTAAAGGCCAGTTCCCTGTGCTTTCTTCTATTAACCTGGTGCATTTGGGCATTCTGAGTCAGTGTAGCAACTGCCTCATGTACATAGACAACCCTTTCATCTTACCTCCCAACTCTCAGACTTGTGATAAATTTACTTATATCACCAAATTGGAAGCTATGCACTCACCGGCCAAGACCGGACTAGCTGGACAAGAGGAGAAGGTCAACACCTGCACCACATCACATGGAGCACATAGCCCTCCAGAACACCCACTATCACAACTCTCACATAAAAACACAAACCACACACCCACCTTCACGAAGGTTCTCAATATAAATTTACCCAAACAGCAGAGACCTCCAAGACAAAAATGCACCCGACCACCACAACACAGCACAAACCCCAGGACACATAGCTCACCTCCACAGTGTGCCCCTCAACCTAAGCCCCTATGGCTAAACACCTTGCCCAATACACTAATCATAGGACTCAATAGTGAGGCAAACAGATGTCCCACTCACTAGGTTGAATAAGGAGAAGGTAACAGTCAGCTGTCTATCAGGTGCCAAATTCCGGCACAACACACAAACTCAGGTCACTCCAGGACAAGTACAAGTATGACTCTGTCATTGTCCATGTGGGTGTGAATGACCTGAGATGCACCTCCCTGGACTATATGAAAAGAGACATGGTGGAGCTCTCAGATTATGTGGCCCAGGCAGGTATGACACTAGCCCTGAGCAGTATCCTACCATCATTCAGAATGATACCGCAGTACAAACAAAAAAAATATTGACTTCAACAATCGGCAGCATTTCTGGTGTCATTCTAAGGGGATCCAGTATCTGTCTGGTTGGGATGACATGATTGACAGATCTCGATGCTTTGCCAGAGATGGCCTGCATCTGTCACCCCTGGGTTTCTGGGTACTGGCTAAGGCTCTTGCCACCCATATAGTGCCTTTTAGGCAGTGTTCCAAAGTCCAAATTACCACCATAACAGCTATAAATAAATGCAATCTGAGGGTCATGCTGCTCACTGCTAGAAGTCTAAATCTCAAGATGCACTTGGTCAAAGCACTCCTCAAAATGGAGAACATCAACATTTGTGCTGTAATGGAGACCTGGTTTAAAGTGGCAGAAAGCACCCCTGCACTACCAGGCTATAACTCATTCCACAGCTTTCGGCCCCAAAACATGGACCAAAGCTCCAAATGAAGTGGTGCCTCCATATTCATAAAGGATATGCACACCTCCAGACTAGTAGCCCAGCATAACACATCTGAGATTCTTCAGGTACAACTAACATTGGGTAAGACAGCGATCCAGGTCATAACCTGCTATAGGTCCCCAACCATGTCCCTAGACTCTCAGTCCACATTCCTAAGTACCCTGGAAACTATCAAGGTCCAACCCAACACTCTCATAATAGGAGACTTCAACTACCCCTCCATCAACTGGAAAAACTACTCAAGCACCAATACACTGGACCAACGCTTCCTGGAATTCATCAATTCCAATGCCCTGAACTAGCTCATTCTAACCCCCACTAGAGGAAGCAACATCCTTGACCTGGTTATTACCAACATAGTCAACCATTGCTCTAAACCAATAGTCAATCCCACCCTGGTCAGATCCGACTGTAAACTAATCACCATGGAAATCCACATCTCACCCACACCCCCTGCAAAGGTAACCACCTTGAAAAACTTCTCCAAAGCTGATTTTGGACTCCTAAAAACAGAGGTGACTAACTTCATGGCACCCATGCCAATGGAAAATAGCTGTATGACTGCTGAATCATACACCAATGCACTGTACAAACACGTACATAAATACATGGAATTAGTCATACCCAACAGAACCAAGACACTCTCCTCCAAAAAAGGAAGCTGATCTGGTGGTCTCCTGCCATTAATAAACTCTACAACAGAAGGAAGAAACTGTTGCCAAAAAAGGTGAAATCCCAAGACTGGAAAAACTCTCTTATTAGCCTCAACAAAAAGTTGAGATCCCTCATCAAATCCTCTAAAGCCAGCTATGAAGGCAGAATTGCAGCAGCCACTAAAAACAATCACAAATCCTTCTATAGTTATATCAAGAATCTCCATGGCAATACTCAGGTTTGCTCTGAGTTAATTCACAATGGTAACTCCTATACTGAGCCAACAGATATCGCCAACATACTGGCCGACAGATTCAGTGCCAACTTTACCCCCCCGTAAGGACCAATCACAATACCAGAAGAATGCCAGGCACCCAGCATTACTGTAGCACAGGTAAAAGCTGCATTGTCCAAGGCCAAGAATACAGCTTCCATGGGACCCAATAATATCCCTGGTTGTGTTCTACATGAACTACAAAGCAAACTGACACCACATCTGTGTGCTCTGTTCAATCACAGCCTCACCTCAGGCTTTGTCACTACTGAATGGCACACTGCTACAGTCATCCCCCTCCATAAAGGGGGAGTGACTACAGACCCTGGGAATTAACGTCCCATTATCCTGATGAGTCTGATATGTAAAGCTATGGAGTGCATCATCATGGACCTGATTATGAAAGATATAGGAAATCGCCATACTCTGGACCCCATGCAGTATAGATTTGTAAAAGGGAGAGCATGCTTGCTCAACCTGGTTGACTACTTTGAGAGTGTCACCAGGGCTGTGGATGAAGGTAAGGAAGTGCATACAGCCTACCTCAATCTGGCCAAGGCCTTTGATACCATTCCTCACTCAGGAATTATTGATAAACTCACCAATCTAGGCATCAACCCCTATATCACTAGGTGGGTTGTAAATTGGCTCACAGATAGAACACACAGTGTAAAAGTAGCAAATTCCAAATTAGACTGCTGACCAGTCACAAGTGTTTTGGCATCTACTTCTCAGAAGTCCAGGCCAACACAAAGAGACTCTGGTTGACCACGTTTGCAGACGACTGCAAGCTGGGAGCCATTATTAACTCCCCAAGTGATGTAGACATCCTACAGAAAGGCCTCACTGAGACCAGTGACTGGTGAAGAAACCTTGGCCTTAAGCTTAATGCCAAAAATGTATCATCATCCCCTTTGGTAAAAACTCAGTTCCCATTAATTACCACATCAATGGGAGCCCACTGAACACTGAAGGCATTATAAGAGATCTGGGGACACAGGTTGACAGCAACCTCTAGTTCGACCACCAAATTACCACTGTGGTCAGAAAGTCCTTCTATGTAGCACATCTTATTACCAAGGATTTTGCATCCAGGAAGAAAGAGATCATTGTCTCTCTCTTCTCTTCCTTCATTAGACCAATCATCGAGTATAATGCCCCATTTGGCATGTACCACACTAGACACCTGCAACAGCTAAAGAGGCCACAGAAGTACCTCACAAAGAGGATCCTAGGCATTAAACATGTCCTACATGAACAAACTCAAAAGACTCCAGCTATTCTCTGTCTCATATCACCTACTTAGAGGCAATCTCTGCTTGACTTACAAAACCATGTCTGACCCAGCTCTGTTAGAAATGCTGCATCTAAAGAAATCTCAATCCCTCTGCACCACATGCTCCAGAGACCTCAACCTCATTACCATAATCAATAGAACATGCTGGAGGGATAGGCTCCTCAGCCAGAGACTGCCCATGCTCTGGAATAGACTTCCCATACATGTCAAGCAGAGCACCTCACTGTCCCTCCTCAAGAGAAATCTTGATGAGTGGATGGGTAATAGAAAGTTCACCCTGGGGATCACTCCAGTGGCTCTACTTGATAGAGGTACTGGAAACTAACATCGGGCAGCATGATGTCAGGGCACTTTTATGAGCTAGGCTTGTAAAGGCTCCAGGGCCATTAGCCTAGTGCACACCTATGAACCTATGAACATACTCTAAAATTGTTGTTTTTCTGTCTTTTTAAGTTTAAGGGAATTATTTTTTTTAATTTTTATTTCCATAGTTTTCTTCTCTTCCCCCTTCTTTTTCATTATTTACTGTTTGTTCCATCCAAAAGTGTCCCTTTTATACTCAACTTACATGCAGCCACACACCTTCTTGCTGTGTGTCCTTTCTCCCCACACTGGTTACATTGTATTTCATTCAGCCACACACCTTCTTGCTGTAAGTCATTTCTCCTCACACTGGTTACATTGTATCTTGTCACAGTTATCACCTCCAAACTCTTACAGCTTTTCTCTCATCCTCCATACTGCTGCTTCCCCTAGGCCTCTTCCTTGCTGCTGTAGGAGCCCTCTGGCACCATCTAGTAGATCCAAAGAGTAGGCACCCTTTATTTGTATACAAAAATAATTCTTATTTATAAAATATTTACATATTTACAAATATTTACATATGTACAAATATATAAATATACACAAAATCAAACAACAGAAACCAGCTCTGGACCATAAAAATCACTAAAATAATAATCCAATGACCAGGTAGCACTCAATACAGAAGTTTAATACACCAAACAGAATCAATCACAGTTAAACGTTTTCATGTTTAGACATCATCTGAACTGTGAATGAAACATTCAAAACATACCAATTAAATACTGATAAAAAACATACACAGCTCTTATTTACCAGTCAGTAACTCAAGAATATACACTGATCACTAAGGATATTTAAATATTTATGAAATTGGTAACCAATCAAATAACTGACCAATGACAATCTTAGAAATAAAATATTGTCCAATAAAAGCTTTGAAAATAAAAATTCAGCCTATCAGCATTCAAAGCGAAAATAATACTATATCGTCAACTACACACAGTAAATAACTTAGAACCAGTGTTACAGTCTGGATACTCTTAGCTTTAATTCATTCATGATCACAATTGCTTCATTTAAACCAGGAAAGTTACTGATGTCTAAATGCAATTGCCAGAGCATCTCTGGATGTAAAAGAGAATTATGTCAATCCCCTGAAAAGGCTAAGGTTTTGATCCTGTCTAATATGAAAAACTTGAACTTAGAAAAGTAATGACAGAGAGAAGTGTATCTAGCCAACGCACTTCTGTCATCTTTTCTTAAAATACTATAAACATGTCGATGTTGATAAATCCTTCTGTTGAAAGCAGTATTAGGTTTGCCAACGTAGAAAGCTGAACATGTGGTGTATCTAGTCAAGTACACCACTTTGTCAGACAAACAGTTACAGCTCCCTTTGACCATCCACTTGGAGACCTTTTCCAAAATTTCATTGTCAAGATAAGTGTTGGTAAAAGAACATTGTTGACAGCGACCACAACTCCAGGTTAAAATAGAATCATTATAGCAACCCTCTGTGGTCTCTCTAACACGTTTTTAGAGTTAGATCAGTTGTTAAAGATAAAAGTAGGTGGATCCTTAAAAACACTTTTAAACTCTTGTCACATTGTAAAATAAACCAGTTTTTTGATATAATATTACAAATACCAGAGACATCCAAGGAATAATGAAGTACCAGGTTATGGGCTGTAGAAAAAGAAGAATGTACACCCTCTGAGAAGGGGACAAGAGCCCAAGATTCCTGCACCAAGGGTGTAGATACTACCTCTGGACCAAATGCTGGTTTGCTTAAATTACTGCAACAGTTATTAATGATCTTGTTTGGGGTACCTTTCTTGAATGAATTCATCCTATGTTTTGTTATAGGAGGATATTCACCATTTCTTTCATGTAAGACTTCCTGATAAAACAAATCAACTAATTAACAAGGGTAACCTGTCTAGAGGAACATGTTCTTAAGAATATTAAAGTTATCCATTAAAACATTGTCTTCAGAAGTTAAATGGGAAACCAGGATAAGTTGGCTCTTTACCACACCCCTATTCTGATGAGAGGGGTGATTACTTTCAAAATGCAAAAAGCTATTACAAAATGTTGGTTTCTGATAAATATTAGTAGCAAAACAATCATGGTTCCCCACAAAAATCTGTATAGCCAAATAAATAATACAGTCTCCATTGGTGTAATAAGTGAATTCCAAGAACGATGTAGATGCTTGCAATTCTATAAAAAAAAAGCCTTACTACCCTACCAAAATACAAGACTATTGTCCAAAAACTGATAGTAGGCTACACAATGCTGAAATGAACTCAACTTAGAACCTTTTTCAACTTCCCACCATAGAAGGATGACAATTGCTAAAATGGGTCACATGTGGCCCCCATTGAAAATCCTTTTAGTTGCTTATAATATTCCCCCTTGAAGAAAAAGAAGTTATTACTAAGAACAATCTTCATACACTCCTGGATGAGTGTAGCTTTGGTATCAGACAAAGACCCATACCTTCTAGACACTTTGTCAAACCAGTCAAGCCCCTGTTCATGGGGAATCAAGCTGCGTAAACTATTGATGTCTTGGGTGGCAAAAACTGAATTTCTGTAATTGAAATATTTCATACTTTATCAAGCAAGTCCCAGGAATTTCAAAGAATGCGTGGGAAGTTGTAAAACAACAATTGTAAATGTTGCTCAGCATACTTAGATAATAGTTCAGTTACAGAACCCTTAGCTGCAACATTTGGACGTAGAGGGGGATCGCCTGCTGATGAATGAACCTTTAGGATACCAGAAATCATTGGAATGATAGGCCATTGTACCTTCAAGAAATCCTATATAGGTAAAGAAATGATGCCATATAAAAGCCATTCATCCAACTGAATATTGATCACCCAATGGGCGATATTGATCTCATTGATTTGATACTTCCTGGTATACCAAATTCTTTGCCAGAAGAGAATTCATTCTGCCAATATAATCTATGGTATCTATGATGACCAAACCCTCTCCCTTACTGGGCTTCATGCATTGCATACTTTTGTCAGATGTAATTGAGTTTCTGTCACATGTTTAGTGAGGTTAAAGTATCTATGAATATTTTTGTTGTTCAATAGCTCTCAAATTTACTTTTCACAAGTTCTTTCATACATGTTAATCATAGGGTGGAGGGGAGGGTTTGCTAAACTACTCCACTTAAAGTCATTTGATGGAATATCATTTTTGATTCTCCACCATATAATAGACACAAATTAAGTTTCCTTGTAAACAGTTTAAGATCTAACACAGTGTGTTCAGTATTAACACATCCAAAGGGAATAAAAGTGAACCCCTTAAGAAACAACTTGTGATGGTCATAATTAACATCTCCTGTAACAGATGACAAATGATTACAGCAATGAACAGGTTGGTGAACAAGACAAAGTCCAACATGAATTCCCTTTAGACTTCTAGGATCTGAGGCACTCGGAGAGGATTGCCATAAAGCAACAGGCAAGATAGATAGTTGCATTTTGGCCAAAAAGGAGGGAAATATTGGAATAAGAACTATAACAACAGTGTCCATTACAGGTGGCATTAGGCGACAATAATTTAATTAGAATTGACCTGGTTGTGAGTAATCAAGGTATCGTTTCCACTACTAATTTTGATAATTTTATAATTTACAATTCTTTGAATTTACAAATTAATTCCTACCATCACAAGTTGTTTCTTAAGGGGTTCACTTTTAATCACTCTGGACGTGCTAACACTGAACACTTATTAGCTCCTGCATAAAAGCAATCACCATCAGTGTTTAATCTGCTTTCATTTAATACCTGATACTGTTATAAGTAAACCTAGGGTGCATGTTTTGTGAATGTAAATATCTTGTTGTTTGAAATTCCTTTCTATATATAGTAATATTGACAGTACCATCATTGGCTAACATGGTAGCATCTAGAAAATGAATATCTGCTTTAGAATATTTCATCTCAAGGACAAAAATTCTGTAGAGTCTTGTAGCTCTCCTATGAAGTTATTCAAGAACACTGGTCCAAATGAAAAATATATCATCAACAAAGCACTTATAAAAGCTATGTGTTCCATCAAAGGTATTAAAAATATATAGCTGTCTTCCCAATTGGACAAAGCTAAAGTGGCATATGTGTTAGTTGAAGAAGCATGCACCTTAGACATATCTATAACAGAAGTCAGCTACTGACAGCAATGAGATTAAACACAAATGATGAAGATTTGTTTAAATAGTAATTATGAAACATGTGATTAAAAGAAGATGCAGAACCCCATAACAGAAAATAAATTTACACCTGATAGACAA